>NC_056738.1:70555279-70831787 GCF_019279795.1 Protopterus annectens
TCAAAGGCTAGGTTGCTATCTGTGTCCCCATGTCCCCGACTACTGGGTCAACTCTAAGGGGTGTGTTGTCAATATGATAGTTACTCAGGTTGGATGACTTCCTGAAGGATACTATTATGCATTTCTTGGCATTTAGTTTGTCCATAGCTCTGACACCAGTTGTTTGTGTCAGCCCCTCCTGGAGAACATTCAGTGTGAGATTCAATGACCGCTTCTAATTTGGAATTGCAAATTTAGTCATCCAGAGACCACTGACATTGGCCTTTAACTTCAGAGAAGTAAATGCCAAAAAGTGGTCCAATGACTGATCCTTGAGGACAGTGCACTTGTGATTGGCTTATTTGTAGAGGTGAACTCCCCAATTCTAACTTCTGGTTCCTGTACGTGAGCCAGTTGGCTATCCACTGGGTAACATATGGGTTGGTACCGAACCTCTTGAATTTGTCAATACCCGAATGGGGTATTGTGTCAAATGCCTTGGCCAGGTCGAGGTAGGCAGTCTGAACCATTTTGCCCTCATCCATTGCTTTGGTGACCTTCTCAAAGAAGTCCACGAGGCTGAGTAGGCATGATCTACCCTTGACTAAACCAAACTGGGTTTGGTCCAATGTCTGGAGGTTTGCTATTATTACTGTTTATCATTTCCATGATTTTTTTCCAAGACTTTACATACAAGGCTAGTGAGACTTATGGGTCTTTAGTTTCCAGGGTCTGTTGATGGCCCACCTTTGTGCAGAGGAATGACTGTTGCTTTTCTCTTCCATTCATGAGGCACAAAGCCTGTTGGGAGGCTATAGTTAAATAGCAATTCCAGAGCCCCTGATAGGTCATGTTTCATGCTGTTTAGAAGGCATCTTGGAATATTGTCTAGGCCCATTGATGCAGTGATGTCCTATTTGCATGTTGCAGTATTCGTCACATATGGGTTTACTCTTCTTGCTCCCAGAATGTCTGGCCATTATACAAAAGTTTTCAGTCATTGTATGGTGTGTGGGACGTCTAACATGACTAGCGGAACTTGGGCCATAAAAGTGACATCTGCATGCACCAGCCTTCAGAGCTTCTTGGCCACCAGTCAAACGTCGGGTGTTCTTGCCAGCCCGGCCATCTGATCTTGAAGAAATTAGATAAGTGCCCCGTTGGGGAACCCTTTCAGTCATCTTTTCTTAATTCTTTATTGTTCATGTCATCCAGAAAGGGCAAGTGCGACCATTAGATACCCCACAAGGACGCCCAAGATCGGTGTCTTTTTTTTTTTTTTTTGTTAAGGTCAATTGTATGACTACAATGCCTGCTCCATTTGCCAGGCATTTGTGCCCAACACTTTGCGCAGCAGTCAGCACTCGCTCTATCTTTATCTGGAAAACTCAATACCAAAGCTTTTATCCTTGGGTATGGAGTGTTCCGCCGACGTACCAGCTGAACCGCCAAAAAAGAATGCAGACCATCAGACCTACCACTACTGCTTCGCTTTCATTTGACCCTCAGCCTGTGGCAGAAGTCGGCCTGGTTGAGGATTTGGGCTCTGCCGCCTCAGATACAGCAGGTACCTCCATGGAAGCTGCACAATCCCGCATGGAGGGCACATCTGTAGAGGCTTTTTCAATGCTGGGGGGGCACAAGTGATTTTCTGTAGGTCCATCAGATCCCTCCGGTTCCTTAGTCGCCCGATTCCAGGCCTTCCTCCCTTCAGATGCCTGATTCCAGGCCTCTCAAAAATAAGGGAAAAAAACTCGTTTCACTTACTCCTGAAAGCATGCTTGACTGGCAGGCTTTCAGCCAAAGCTTGTTTAATGCTTTTTTTGGCCTTATGGCCTACCACTACAGGGACTTCCACCATCCCTTCTCCTATACTGAGTCCAAGGCCTCAAACATCAGACCCCTCTCTGTGGGAAGAGGAGGAGTTCTGTGATTCTTCATCTGAAGAATCCCTCTCTTATACCTCTCAGCTACCTTCTCACTTGGGATACGGCTCCCCAGAGAAAGAATCCATTGACTGACTCTCCAGCTGAGGATTTGACCTTTGGGGAAACTGTTAGCAAAATGTAGGAACGTTTTAAGTGGGAATCCTCTGAAATGACTGAGGTTCAAAAAAGGTGTTATGACTTCATTCAGATGGATTCCCCAACTCCTACTGCTGCTCCTGTAATTCTACTTGCTTCCCTGGATGCCTTCTCTTCAGCATCCTTGAGCCCTGACTCATAACCCCCTGTTCCAAGCAGACCAGATAGATTTTATAAAGTCCCTGAGACTGCTAGGTTTGTGTCCTCCAGCAGACCCTGCCACCATTTCCATTTCTATGGATAAGGCCTCTAAACTATTGCCTACCACCACCATTCTCCCAGCTGACAAAGACAGCAAAACCATGCAACGTCTGGGTAAAAAAATTTACACCTTTGCTATTCTGGCTTTCAAGGCTACTAACTACCAGACACACACATGGTTAAATATGCCTTGTCCCTTCTGGAGAAAGTCTCTAAGGAATTGTCTGATTCACCAAATTTTGCTGCCAAAGATTCACTGACTTCCCTTGTTGCCCTCACCTCCCAGGTTACCAGGCAGTTTATAAAGTGCAGTTATGATGCTGCTGAGGCCTCAGCCAGATCAGCATCTACTTTGAGAGGGTATTCCTGGCTATCCCTCCAACCTCTACTAGATGACTAGAGCTAAGCTGGTTGATGCCTCTCTGGACAGTACAGCTCTGGTACAAAAGTGGCTGATTTATTTAAGTCACTTCAACAAAAGTGGGAAAGAGATGCAGGATTTAAAACACCTGCTGGTCTATCCTATTCCTGAATTCCAGAGGAATTACCCAGCAAAAACACAATTTATTAGAAAACACTGTTGTCCTGCTGCTCCCACAAGACCCAGTAAAACATCCAGGAAGCAGCCCACTCCTGCCAAAGCTTCCTCCTCCTCTAGCCAAGGCCACCCTTTCAAGACAGGGCAGCTAGTGTCCGATTACCTGCCAACCTTAAAACCACCATCCTCTCTCTATGTCTCTCTCATTGTCTTCGTGTGGACATCTATCACCTCAGACAAATAGGTTCTTTCAGTAATACAAAATGGGTATTTTATGACCTGGATTATGCCTCCAAAGTGAAGAGGTATCCCCCAACCTCCAAAACAGCAACTCCACCTATTGCAGCCAGTGCTAGAAACCCTGATGGCTCAAGGCACCATCGAAACACTAAAATTGTCTGCAAAAGAAGAGGTTTCTACTCCAGGATTTTCGTAGTCTCAAGAAAAGACTATCCTTTGAGACCAAGTCTGGAACTCTCTCTACTCAACTTCTTCCTTCACGTTCCTACTTTCCGGATGTTGACCTTCCAGACACTTTTTCTTCCACTTCTCCTTCACCAAGGGTTCATGGCCACTGTAGATATCAAGGATGCCTACCTTCACATCCCTATAAGGCCCAGTTTCAGGAAATACCTGAGGTTCTCTGGGTCCTCCTCACTTTCAGTTCTCTACCTTGCCCTTTGGGCTTTCCACTGCACCCAGAGTATTCACCAAATGTCTGTCTCCAGTTATTTGCTTTTGCAGGACAAAAGGAATCCAGATATTCCCTTACCTGGGCGACTTACTCATTCGGGCAGACATAGCATTTAACTTTTGTATGATGGCCAGACTTACAAGAGTTCACCAGAGGCAAATTCCGTGATGTCATGAATACAGCAACATATAGAGAAGGACATCCAAGGTTATGATAAGTTCTTACACAACAGTACTTTGAGTGACATTTTTGTTGAATCTGCCAGATACTGTGCGGCTTTGTAAAGAAGTGATGGCAAGCAGAGGAGTGAAAATAAAAATTAAGTTGTTACATTTGAAACTATTGGACACAAATTGTTATGGGGCAGTTTACCTAGCTTTTTTAAGGATAGACTGTGTACTGTTTCTTAAGGCTAAAAGTTGATTGTGAATGTTTCCAAGTTGCTCTCATATCTGGGAGGGGAATAGAGATTAGCAGATAAACTAGGGACACGTGTTTGAACATGTGCAATTAGCATAGTTAAGTTTAACTTTACAGCAGGCCGTACTTACGGGTGCAGATTATTCTTTAGAGCAGCTGCTGCTGTTGGAGGGGTAGAGTTCCTTTTTTGGAAAGTTGTATCTTTCGGCTTTTCCCGGTTAGGGGTCGCCACAGCGGAACTCCGGTCTGCTAATGATTGGCAGTAGATTTTTACGTACCGGCTTGCCAGACCTGACGCACTACCTTCAACGAAGGTACGCCCATTCACGCACGTCTTCACACAGAAGACGCTTTAGCTGAGAGTCAAACAGGACAACGTCTTACTGTGATTTACATATAGTTGTATGCATTTGCAATGAATTAAAAAGGGAAGGAGTTGAAAAGTCTCTTTAGTCTTGTTTCTTGTGTGTTCTTAATGTGAAAAGTTGTCTGGAAAATGAATAGCTGAAATAGTTGAAGTGCCTACATACAAGGTCAGCCTGTCATGCAATAATGTGTGCACTTAAGATGCAAGATGGAAATGTGTTCTAAAGAACTGTCATGCATATGTGGAAGTAACAACTTTTTATTAGAATTGCTGCTTCATCATTAACGTGGAATGTGAATGACCTTAGCGGTATAGACGGACTGTGGTGCATATGAGATGCAGGTAAACCTGTTTGTTAAACCTTAGAGAACTGCATGTGTTATAAATGAAGCCAGAAAATACAGGTGGAAGGATCCTGCACTTGTCAAAAAGGAGCTAGTGTGTTATGTAGGCAGGACCTGGGACATTAGATAGGCAAAGCAGTTACATGTTTTGTCTACCTCAGGCAAACAGTGCAAGACATTTACTAAGTAAACAATGCCTAATAGTGAGAATGCCCCCCTCGTGTAATGCTGCTGTGCCCCACCGTTGAAGCACAGGAGAAGGTTTCCTTTATCTCCATCTAGGAAATTGTGCCACCATGTGCACTAAACCCCATCCATCACCCCTCCCTCAAGAAAGATGAAAAGGCCATGCCTTGTCACGCTTCTCATGCCTCCATTTTGTTCTGCCTTGCTATACCCAGGAATTTACTGTGGTCATCATTTCTGTATAGATAGTGTTGCTTCATGAAGCTGGAATTGGCCACAAAACCAAAATGTTTGTAGTTGTATGACTGGAATTTAGATAAAATAAGGCTCAGCTGTAGGGAAGAAAATGGAGTGAAAGCTTGCTTACCTTTTAGGGGAGACGGTTTGTCTAAAACACCTGGAACTTTAATATTTAAGAAAGGCGGAATGAATTTTGCGGTTTTGGCAGTAGTTAACTGTACTGTGTTAAAGGAAATAACTTTGTGCATTAATGTTTAACTGTTTCCAAGTCCCTTAGCAAAATATCACTGCAGATTTGACAAGAGTGCCATTTTCTTCATTGTGTTTTGAAAATATAGCAGTTTTATTTAGAGAGGAGGCTACATTATATAAAGAACTTCTTGCATGCTTATTTCACTTTTTTTGTGTCTTTTGACTTCTCCCGGGTAGGGGTCGCCACAGCGTAACTCCGGTCCGCTAATGATTGGTAGTTGATTTTTACGTGTCGAGTCACCAACTCTGACACACCACCTTCAACGAAGGTACGCCCATTCACGCACATCTCCACGCAGAAGACGCTCTAGCTGAGAATCGAACCGGACAGCGTCTTTCTGTGAGGCGACAATGCTACCGCAGCACCACCATGTTTATTTCACTTACTGTATCTGATTAAAGAGCACTGCTCGTTCAGTATTTTAGATCAACTGATGTTCTAGGAAAACACTTGATTCTTTGGAAATGTCATTGTTTTTGTGCCTTTCTATTGCCTCAGCTGTTAAATCATTGTATGTTTTTAAAACTATAGAATTCCCAGTCCTTTATTCATATGAATTTCTATCACAATACAAATTCTGATGTGGTTTTGTGATGTTTTATATAGGAATCTTTGTATGAAAAGACTGGGTGTTTACTCAAGTTTTCCGGAGATTTGGATGACAGCACGAGTAGAGAAAACCTACATGAGCTGTTTGATCCTCATGGAGAAATTAAATGGATTGACTTCAGCAGAGGTGCAAAAAATGTGAGTAGTTGGTCGCATTTCTCTACATGTGTGTGAATGATCACTCCTTTCAAACACACTGTTTAGTTTAATTCTGTTTGATAATAGACCTTTCTGCAGTACTGTTTAGTGCTTAAGACATTTGCCTCTCCCTTTTAAGCATTTAGTTTTGTGCTGAATGGTTTTCATCTTAAAGTGACTGTAATTCAACCTTGTTTTTGCCAGAGCTATAATTAAAGATTGTAGGTCATATCTGGCTGGTTTTGGTGTTGGAAGCAAGCAGTTAAAAACATTCAGTTTGCAGTTTCATTTTAGTGCATTACCCATTTTCTAGCTGTGGGTAAATTCATATTATATTGGAATAAATCAAACATTTGTTTTATGCAATTGTAAAATCGCTCTCAAGTGACAAAGTATTCTCTGTCTTCTTGCTCCTACCCCCATCCATCTCTCTGCTGGATATGACTGTTGTATTCTCATTTAATCAATGTATCATAAACTCTTATGATTCAATTAAGATTATCTTTGCAGATGCCGTCAGGCTCGATATGAACAGTTTGAACTGGCTGTGAATTTCGTTCTTTTTCCACCCTGGCAGTAACCTTTGGATGCTAGGTTTTTCACTTGAGGATACTCACTCGGTATGCTAACAAGGTTGATTAGCAGCCTTGGTCATATTTCTTCAGTCTTTAGGAAAGAAGAATCCATCTCCCACCAAAATTGGTAGAGCAACTTACTGAGCATCCTAGTCTTGGTGACTGCGATCTTGATACAGCATAGGAACCAGAGGCAGCTGTATTTAGCACAGTACTGCATCATGAGGAGTCTAGACCTCTGGAGAGCTGTGACAGGAGTGCAGTTCTCTGTGATGTTGGGGCTTAAGCCATAAACTCTTCCACCTCTCCTAGTTCTTCCTTATTGAAAATATGCCTTATCAACTACAGGTAACCACCATCACACCTAAGGTAACTACAGCTGTGACACTAAAGAGTTTCAGACTTTTCAAATGTAAACTGACAAGAAAACTATGCCTCACTGTATTTTCTTGTTCAAATTAGCCATCATGCCCTTTATTCAAACCCAGGGTTTGCCACATAGAAGGAAAATATTCAGTAGTGTTCTGCTTTAATCAGTGTTTGATTTTGCAATCTTTCTACCCTGTTTTGTTCTCTAAATTGCATGGTATTTTCTTGTATTATCACAGCATTTTTGCCTTGCAAGCACTGCTTTTTTTTTTTTCTTTTTTTTTGTGGGGGGGGCGGGGGGGGGCTTCCACTTTGAAAAATCTGTGAGAGATGCAGGTCATCTCAGTCTGAATAAAGTCTGCTAATGACAAGGATCAGATTTTTCGCAGTAACTAATATTTCTGAATTTGGAAAAGCACCTAACTCAGTCTTTCAAGCCAAACATTCAGATGTTCCTCAGTTCTGTGCCAGAGATGTCTCCTTTTTTAAAGCAAGTAGTTTAATGAAAGGTTAATGCCGGCATTCAAAAATTAGGAAATTACATTATAGCCTACACAGGTAGCATAGCGGAATCGAGCCCCAACTACATCCCTGGTGACCCGAGTTTGACATATCTCAGACAGTTGGCAGCACAGAGAACAATGTATGCCAAGCCATGGGGGGTGGGAGGAAGTAAACCTGTCCAAGGAAATGTGTGTTGGCCTTATTTTCCATGGTAGAGGCCAGAGTAGCTACCACAATCTGGAGAAACTGTTTATAGAAAGGGGATACAGTGTAAGCACAGTTACAAAGATAAAAGAAGAGACCCTTACAAATAGAGAGGATCCCCGTTTAGGCCCTATGCACAATGTTGAACATAAGAGAATTTAAGTACCTTTATCTGCACTTTTTTTTCTCTCAAAAAAATACAGTATTTAAATTGATTCTAACTGTGTGGAAGGAATATTAACTGAACTGGAAGTTTTGACTCTGCTCTTCAGTTAGTGCTGCTTGAATTTTATTATTTGTTAGTAATTGCAGGTGTGGGGGTAGCCACATTCTTTGATTTCCTGTCCTTGCCTATTTAAGTGGTACAGTGTGAAATATTTTCTGCTTAAAAACCTCAGCTTTGGCCGGCTAAGAACTTGTTGTATTCAACTGGACATATAAGAGAATTTAAGTACCTTTATCTGCACTTTTTTTTTTCAAAAAATACAGTATTTAAATTGATTCTGTGTGGAAGGAATATTAACTGAACTGGAAGTTTTGACTCTGCTCTTCATTTAGTCCCACCCACCCTCCCTGTTTTTGTTTTGGTGTTAATCTTAGTGGCCTTGCAACTGCCTGCCCCTCTTGTAAATTTGTGTTTGGATACTCCTTCTGGGCCCATCTCATTTGCTCACTCAACTGAGTGCAGTGAGATCATATTCTGATTTCAGGCACTCCTACTGTGTACAAAGAGAGCATCTGGGAAACAGAAAAAAAAAAATTAAGCTTGTTTCCTGCCTTTCCTGTTAAGTGGTATAGACTATTTGTAGGCTTCTGAGCCCCCAAGACCTTCTGTGTTGGAGGGAAGCCGCCTAGCTTAGTTTTTTTTTCTTATAACTAGCCAGTTTTCTAGTTTCAGCACTCAAATCTGTTTCTTTGATCTCGGCACTTGTTCAGGAAAAAAAAAAAAAATTCATCTGCTTTTACTGTACTTGTGTTTCTATCTACTTTTTTTTTACTTTTGCATCATCTTAAAAGTACTCAATTGTATTTATTACTGCTTGGTGTAACTCATTCTAAGCCTTTTGGTTTAAACACTTGGGCTTCGGACCAGTTGTTTTGCACTGAGAGGGTTTGTGGTCTGCAGTGTAGTGGCAGAACAGGTACCTTACATTCTTCTACGTTGGGAACTGCTGATTGAGGGCTCAGTGTCTGTTCTTCTAAAAGTGTATTAATTCTGGTTTAAGCACTTGGGCTTTCAGGCCAGTTATTTTACATTAAGAGGGTTCGTGGTCTGCACTCTTGTGGGAGGAGAGGTTGGACTCTGCCCTTCTGAGCTGGGAATTTCTGGTTAAAGGCTTATAGTGCATGTATATCTGAACTGCTTCTTACTGAAGTTGGTGCGCCTTGTTTACTGTGGCAAAGACTGGATTCGGGCCTGCTGGATCTAGCTTTGTTTGTGTAACTTGAGCACTAATCCAGGCATTCTCTAAAGTATTCAATTGTATTTATTACTGCTTGGTAGTAACTTGATTCAAGTGTAGCTATCATTCTAATTCTTTTGGATTAAGCACTTGGGCTTCAGACCAGTTGTTTTACATTAGGAAGGTTTGTGGCATGCACTGTGGTGGCAGGACAGGTAGCTTTCATCCTTCTAAGTTGGGAACTGCTGATTGAGAGCGCAGTGTCTGTTATTCTTAAAGTGTATTAGTTCTGGTTTAAGCACTTGGGCTTCAGGCCAGTTATTTTACATTAAGAAGGTTCATGGTCTGCACTCTTGTGGGAGAAGAGGCTGGACTCTGCCCTTCTGAGCTGGGAATTTCTGGTTAAAGGTTTATAGTGCCTGAATATTTGAACTGTATCTTACTGAAATTGGTACACCTTGTTTGCTGTAGCATAGACTAGATCCAGGCCTGCTGAATCTAGCTTTGTTTATATGCTTGTTGTTTGTTTGCTTGCTATTTCCCTGGAACGCTAATTCCACCTAATACGTGGCTTCTCAGCGCTTCTGTGGATCACTAGTGATATCTGCATTGCTTACTGTACTTATTTCCTTGTTTCACTTGAAAGAAAGTTACTGTTTGTCGTTTTTGCATTTAAGTTACCTGTAACACATTGCACTTAAGTTACCTGGCACTTGCTCAATAAAGCAATTATATAAGTCAGCACTAAAAATTAAAAGCACTACACCCTCACTCCCCACTGGCCCTTGTTTTCAATTAAGGAATTCCCAATATTATTCTAGCATGTCCAAAGGTCAGTTGTCAATCTCCTCTCCGGTCCAGCTGGTGAATCTGGGAATCTTGAGGCAATGTTACAACTGCCTCATGTACACAGACAACCCTCTCCTCCTCCCAACAAATTCCAACCCATGTGAGAGATGCAACCATATAGCCAAACTGAAGGCTAAGCTCTCTCAACTCAGTACTGGCATAATCAGTCAGGAGGAGAAGGAAACCACACTCACTACAATTCCAGTCTCACATAGACCTACCACGACAGCAAACCAAACACATAATCACACAAAAACATACTCGGAGGCTCTAAATAAAGATCTGCCTAAGCAGCAGAGACCTCCAAAGCAGACACCCAAGCAACCGCTACCCCAAAACAAAACACGTGCAACACATATCTCACAAAGCCAGTGTGCCGAACAGTCACAGCCCTTAAGACTAAACAACACACCTGATACACTTGTAATAGGTGAATCTATCGTCAGGCACACTGACGTCCCGCTCACCAGACTGAACAAGGAGAGGGTCACAGTGAGCAGCCTGTCGGGCGCTAGGATCCGCCACATAACACAAGCACTCAGGTCACTCCAAGGCAAGTACAAATATGACTCAGTCATTGTCCATGCTGGTGTGAATGACCTGAGACGTACCTCCCTGGACTACATGAAAAGAGACATAAAGGAGCTCTCTGAGCATGTAGCCCAGGCCGGTATGACCCTGATGTTGAGTAGCATCTTACCCTCACCAAGAATGATGCCACAATATGAAGACAAGATGATCAATTTCAACAATTGGCTTAAGTACTGGTGTCATTCAAAGGGGATCCAATACCTGTCAGCTTGGGATGATATGCTCGACAAGCCACGATGCTTCGCTAGGGACGGCTTGCACCTGTCAGCCCTGGGCTTTCGGATATTGGCAAAGGCTCTTGCTACCCCCATAGTGCCTTTTTTAGGCAAGGCTCAAAAGACAAACCCACCTCCATAGGTATCACAAGGGATAAGAAACTAAGAGTAATGCTACTCAACGCCAGAAGTCTAAACCTCAAGATGCACGCACTCGAAACTCTCCTTAGCATGGAGAACATCGATATCTGTGCAGTAACAGAAACCTGGTTCAGGGCTCCCGAGAGCACCCCAGCACTACCAGGTTATACCTCATACCATGCTTTTCGGCCCCAAAACTTGGATTGAACCACAAAAGGAGGGGGAGTATCGATATTCATCAAAGATACCCACACCTCCAGGTTGGCAAAGCACGAAGCATCAGAGACTATCCATGTGCAACTAACAGTGGGTAGAACTGCCTTCCAGTTTATAGCCTGCTACAGACCACCCTCCCAAACCCAGGAACCCCACTCGGCCTTCCTGAGAACACTGGAAAATATGAAGGTCTCTCCAAACACCATTATATTGGGCGACTTCAACTACCCAAACATAGACTGGGAGCATTACTCTAGCTCCAACACCCTAGCCCAAAGATTCCTAGAATTTATAAACTCAAATGCTATGGAACAACTTGTTACCACTCCCACAAGAGGGGAAAACATACTGGACCTGATCATCACCAACATGGGGACTCTATGCTCCAGACCAGAAGTGTATCCCTCACTGGTAAGATCAGACCATAAACTAATCTCACTGGATATTCACATCCCGACCCCACTCCCTGCGCAGAAAGCCACAGTGAAAAACTTCTCTAAAGCAAATTTCACACTCCTCAAAACCAAGGTGGAATCCTTCAAAGCCCCCGGGCCTGTGGAAAATACGGCCCAGACCGCAGAATCCTTTATAAATGCATTCTATGAACACCTTCAGGAATGCATGGATCATGCGATCCCAAATAAAACCAAGACCCAATCCTCCAAAGGCAGACGTCCTGTCTGGTGGACCCCAGCCATAAACAAACTATACAATAGAAGGAGGAAGCTACTAAATGATAGAGCAAAATCCCAAAAAGGGAAGGCATCACTGATCAGTATTAGCAAAAAGCTACGGGCACTCATAAAATTGTCTAAGGCCAACTTCGAGAGAAAAATTGCACAGGGCACTAAGGATAATCACAAGGCTTTCTTTAGTTATGTTATGAAACTGGGTGGTAATTCCCAGATATGCTCAGAATTAGTCCAAAATGACAAAAAATACACTGAACCCACAGACATTGCCAACATCCTAGCTGACAGGTTCAGCGCAAACTTCTCCCCCCCCCCCCCCCACCAAAAGGGCAAATGTCTATCCCAGCAGAGTGCTGCCCCCCTGACATCTCAGATGCTCAGGTAAGAGCCGCCCTCTCCAAAGCAAAAAACACAGCATCAGTGGGACCAGACGGTGTCCCGGGCTGCGTCCTACATGAACTCCAAGAAGAGCTAAATCCAAACATAAAACTACTGTTCAATCTCAGCCTTTACTACAGGATATGTGCCGAAAAAGTGGCGTACAGCAGCAGTGGTCCCTCTCCATAAAGGTGGTGCCTCAACGGATCCTGGAAACTATCGCCCCATAAGCCTGACTAGCTTGGTCTACAAAGCTATGGAAAGGATCATAATGGACCTCATAAATAAAGATATTGGGGACCTACAGACACTGGATCCTACCCAGTTCGGCTTTAAGGGCAGATCCTGCCTCTTAAACCTGGTTGATTTCTTTGAAACGGTCACCAAGGCCATTGACGAGGGGAAGGTGGTCCACACAGCCTACCTGGACCTCGCAAAAGCCTTCGATACAATACCCCACTTGGGCATTATAGATAAGCTCACCAGCTTAAATATAAACCCCTATGTCACTAGATGGATTGCAAACTGGCTCAAGGACAGAACCCACATGGTTAGAATTGCTGGAGCCATGTCATACTCCAAACCAGTTACAAGTGGTGTCCCACAAGGCTCAGTCCTGGGACCTCTCTTGTTCGGTATATATTTCTCAGAGGTACAGGCCAACACGGAAGGACTGTGGCTGACCAAGTTCGCAGATGACTGCAAACTGGGCGCCATAATCGACTCTCCAGCCGACACAAGCATCCTCCAAAAGGGTCTCATAGAAACAGACAACTGGTGCCAGAGCCATGGCCTCGAGCTAAATGCCAAAAAGTGTATAGTCATCCCCTTTGGCAAAAACAAAGTGCCCACAAATTACCACATAGGTGGTAATCCATTAAGTACAGAAGAAGTAATTAGGGACCTGGGGACCCAAGTTGATAGCAATCTCTCATTTGACAACCACGTGGCCAAAGTGGTTAGAAAAACATTTTGTATAGCCCACCTAATCATGAAGGGATTCACATCTAGATCAGGGGAGGTCATCGTGCCTCTTTACTCATCCCTCATCAGGCCCATAATTGAGTACAATGCCCCTTTTGGGATGTACCTTACCAGACACCTGCAGCAACTGGAAAGACCCCAAAAGTACCTCACCAAGAGGATCAAAGGGCTCAAACAGATGCCATATGCTGCCCGGTTAAAGAAACTCCAGCTCTACTCAGTGGCATACCGCCTGTTCAGAGGCGATCTGTGCCTGACGTATAAAGCCATGTCCAACCCGGAATTAATGGACATGCTGCACCTCAGAAAATCCAAATCCCATCGAGCTACAGCTCGAGACTTGAACCTCAGCACTGAAATAAATAGGACATGCTGGAGGGACAGATTCATAACCCAGAGGCTCCCTTCACTCTGGAATAAAATCCCAGTCCAGGTTAGGCAGAGTCCCTCATTGACTCTGTTCAAGAGAAATCTTGATGAGTGGATGGGAGATCGTAGGTTTACCCCAGGTGTCACTTCTGTGTCACTGTTAGACAGAGGCACAGTATACTAACCTCGAAAAGGGGCATAGCAAAATAAATTTAAAATGGGTGGCGAAAGCCAAACACATTCTGGCTAGGCTTATAAATGCCCAAGGGCAGATAGCCTAGTATGAACCTATGAACCTATATTGATGTCAATAAGTATGGGAAGGATAGGGTTTCATTCATTCCTAGATAAACAAATGATGATGATGTTATATGTCCAATAATTAAGAGAAATTGGCACCTACTGACTGTGGATCTACAACGAAAGTAATAGGGGAAGTACCAAGGTTTACATACAGAAATAATTTGACTTTAAAGCAACTATTGTGTTGTGAGAAACAGAAAAGACAAGGAAAAGGGGATAGGCTAGGTACATATCCTTGTATGAGATGTAGGATATGCAGTGTTATAAGTAAAACCCAGATTTTTACTCATCCTACAATGACATTTGACTTCAGACCAAGATTCTATGCGAATTGTCACACTACAAATATAATATACTAAGCTACGTGTAATGTCTGTAGCTGTTTTTATGTTGGCAAGATAAGACGTCTAAAAGACTGAGTGGGTAGACACTTGTATGATATATAAAAATATCAATAATGCTCTTGCCAAACATATATTAGAATTTTCAAATCATAGTTTTAGTTTCAGCATGTACACAATGTGAGGGGAGGTGACATTTGGAACAAGTTGAATTAAGACGGATACTTGGGATGCAAGCACACAGGCATCCAGCTATTAATGTGCGTATTAAGCCTGTTTTAGATGGGAGTCACCTTAAGAAAGGGAAGAATCTTTGAGGTCACTGTTTAATTAATGACAAATCACTGTTTTAAATGTGATAGACTGCTTTATAGTACAAAATGTGGAACTGTTTTAAGTGTATTATAGTATCTGAAGAGGGGTAGTATCTAAGCAAAAGCGCTTGTCCGATTTTATCTTTGTTTTATTTTATTTATTAAACTGGAAGTTACTGCCATGGTAGTCATGTCAGTTTTTCTACTACCTTTTTTAAAGCAAGTAGTATAATGAAAGGTTAATGCCGGCATTCAAAAATTAGGAAATGACATTATAGCCTACACAGATAGCATAGAGGAATCGAGCCCTACCTACATCCCTGGTGACCTGAGTTTGAAATTTGTCTCAGACAGTTGGCAGCACAGAGAACTGTGTGTGCCAAGCCATGGGGGTGGGAGGAAGTAAGCCTGTCCAAGAAATGTGTTGGCCTTATTTTCTGTGGTAGAGGCCAGAGAAACTACCACATGATGTATCCTATGGGTAAGCAGTGACCTACTGAATCCCAAGGCTTTTATGGAAGTGAGAGGAGGTGCATTGTTTCTGATTGCACATCCATCCACAGGTTGTCTCGGGGTGGGGTGGGGCACAAGGATAGAGCTTAAATAGACAAAAACATGAACCTCCACTCCTGATGGCTGCCTTAATGAAGGCATCTTCAAGACAACCTGTACTCCCCTAATGTTATGAACAATTGAGTTGATAGACTTGGATATGGCTAATGATTGCCAGGCAGCAGGGGTAAAGCTTCCCAAAAAAAAAGAGCAAAATCTCTCTCATTTTAAGTGTTTGTGGAGTGGGAGAATCCCAATAAGTTATCCTTTCATCACAGGGCTTCTTTCCCTGCCCCATTTAAATGACATCAGGAAGGCAGAAACCTCGACTCTAAAGCAAAATTGTGCTAGCAACCCCATCAGACCAGTTTTTATGGGTACAACAAACTGAAAATAAAATACCACTTATTGTGAAAGAGAGGCATTAGTATGTTGCCGAAAATATCAAGCTATGAGAAACTTTTTCTTCAGGTTTTTGGTGCAGTTGTCCTTTGAACAAGTAACTCCTCTTCATTAGTCCCTCAAGAAATATATTCTTGAAGTATATTATTTCAGGCATCTGTTTCCACATGATTGAAGAAACTAAATTTCCTTTTAGAAAAATTGTTGGCAAGCGATCTCACTGACGTATAGCCATTTACTTCCTCTGTAAACTCGCACTATGCTGCTATTTGAAAATATATTTGCAGGGTGTAGGAAGCCTATTGTTTAAATCTCTAGAAATCTGCAGATTTGTCTTAAAGTGCTGTTCTCCTTGAACTTGTATTAAAAAAAGTCAAGGATTATATGAAGGCAGATGGGGAGGGTGGTTATAGTGGACTTTGATCTTTGAATTGTTCAAAGTATTGCATTCTGAATCCATTTAAAAAAATAAAATAAAAAAAATATTTCTAATGGGGAAGGTGCAGATTGCATTTCAAGACTTGTACTTAATATTTTTAGACCACCTGCACTTTTTCCCCACAAGTGTAAAGACTACGCATTTTTTGCATCCCTAAACCAAGAGTAAGGGATCCTTTTAGTATCTCCCTAAGATCATAAAGATAAGAGGGGTAGTACTTTTAACCCATTTCTATCCCCTGCACCAGGAGTATTCACAGAGTATCTAGCTCCCGTTATAGCTCATTGCAGGCTATGGGGTATCCACATTTTTCCATATTTAGATGACTTTCTGATCTGCATAGTCTTTTCAAAGTGCCAGGAATCTTCTCTTAGGTGAGAGATCTTACAAAGCTGGGATTACAAGAGAACAGTCAAATCTTTGACTCCCTCACACAGGATTGTGTTTCTGGGATGTCAACTAGACACTTCATTTCAAGGAACTTTTCTTCCACAGTAAAAATAGAGCCTTGTTTTGAGCTGTTTCTAAGGTTTTACACTCATTTTGATCACTGTGAGGGAATACCTCAGGATTTTTGGTCACTGTGAGGGAATATCTCAGGATTTTAGGTCTGGTGGCATCTGTGATTCCCATGATACCCCTGGTAAGACTCCACATGAGAAAGATAACAGTGGTATCTGAAATCTCTCTGGCCCCAATATCAACACCCTTTATCTTTTCAAATCCTAATGTTGGAATTAGTCAGAAGAGTCTTTGGTGTAGACAACAGATATCCTTAAGTCCAGGTCTCTCCCTGTGACAAAGCAGTCATTTACCACAGACAGTTCAGTCTTTGCTTGGGGAGCAGTTTCAGGAAGGATAAAAGTACAGAGGTGTGGTACACCAAGGACAGATGCAAAGCACGCATGTATCTAGGAGATGCTTGCCCTGATGAAGACACTCTACTCTCTGAACCATCTTTAGTCCCTGGGACCTCTTCAGGTGGTTACAGACAGTACCATAGTCTTGTGGTACGTCAAGCAAGGAGGAACCAGGTCCTACCCCCTTTGCAAGTAATCTGTGTCGGCTTGAGATGCAACTTAACAGCACAGTCTCACTCTGCTGGGGTCTTGCATTCTGCCAGAGCACAATTGTGGCAGACAGCTGAGCAGGATGAGGGTGGACCCACGTGAATGGAAAGTAGATTGAGGGAGTTTTCCAACATTTAATATATCTGAGGGGCGTTCAAGTAGCCCATTTTGTGTCCTGTCTGAACAATCAGCTGGCTAAATTCCATTCCAGGACACTGTGCAAGAAGGCCTGAAAGACAGATGCCTTTTCTTTGGACAGGAATCTTCCTGTATCCTTTTCCACCCTTCCACTAATATTCAGGGTACATATGAAGATTCAGAAGGGAATCCTCCAAGATCATTGTAGTGACTCCCTTCTGGTCTAGGCAACTGTAGTTTTCCCTTTCAGAAATAGCCAGGAGCAATTGCCGTAAGCTTCCTCACAGACTGAATCTACTCACAAGAACAGGGGTGTTTGATACACTGACATCTGTCATTTCAGTTGACTGCCTGGATGATAAGGTCTTAATTCCTTTTAGGCACCTGTTTACTTAGGATGTGCAGCAGGTACTAATGGAGGCAAGAAAGCCTACTACTGGAAAATTATACATTAGCAAATAGAAAAAAGTTGTCTAGTTGGTGCCAACAACCTAATGAGCACCCACCCATTTGGGGCTAGTTCTTTGGTTTTACAATATTTGTGATTTATTATCTTATGGCCAGTAATATCTCCCTCTCAAGGTTCATTTAGTGGCTATTTCAGCATGTCTGCTAACAGAGCCTCCTATTTTAAGGCAGTCTCATGTCAAAATGTTCTTGAAAGGAGTTGTGCATAAGATGCCAAGTTAACTTGGTCTCTGCTTGGGATTTTAATTATGGGATAGGCTAACACTCGCTTTGAACCAGCTAATCTGGCTGATATGAGGTTTTTAACATGGAAAAAATATAGTTGTGTACACTTACCATGAATGTAGATGTTGGTGTATTCACTGTTGCAGTCATCGCACTTGGGTTATCCTGCCAGGGGTAACCCTCAGTCGGCCTGAGTACCAGAGGCTTAGTATTGCTGCATCGGTTGCTGTCGCTCCAGGACTGACGTTAGGTTGTCAGTGGTATAAAATCAGGCAGCCGATGCCATTACATCAGTTTTTCTTGCCCCAGATGTCAGGAGCCCCCAAATAGGGAGCTATGTTACAGTGGAATAACACCACCAGTAGAAAGTAAATTCCAAATAGCACTGTAATGAGAGAAGAAGAGAGAGAGTGAGAGAGACAAGGGGGATGGAGGGTGGGAAACCAGGACTGCAGCAGTGAATACACTCGAGCATCTGCATTTATGGTAAGTGTACACACCTGTACTATGTTCTTCATGTTTCCCTGTTGCAGTCATCACACTTGGGTTGATTCCCAAAGTTGAGGTAAAGGGTGGAGGCAGTCAAGAATAGTTTGGGCTGGCTAGTATGCCCTGCAGGACTGCAGCTGCAAAGGCTGCCCTAGATTTGGAAAAGATAGGCAGGTGGTAATGCTTGGTGAAGGTATGAACAGAACTTCATGTTGCAGCCTCCAGGATGTCCCTGGCAGGTACCCCTGAGAAAAGCTGCAGAGGTGGAAGTTGCCCTAGTGGGATGTGTTCTGACCCCCTGTGGGGGTGGTTTCCTTTGGTGTTTGTAAAAGGAATGGATACAGTGTGCTATCCATTTGGAAATGGTTTGTTTTGATATGGCCTTGCCCTCCGCCCCTGCTTCAATGCTGACTAGTAACTGGTCAGTTTTCCTAAAGGGCGTAGTCCTATCCAGGTAGAATCTGAGCTGTCTGTGCACATCTAGAGAGTGCAGGATCCTTTCCCCCTTATTTTGAGGCTTAGGGAAAAAGGTGGGCAAATTTAATAGATTGGTTGAGAGCCACACTGGACACCACTTTAGGCATGAAAGTTGGGTTAGTCCTGAGGCAGACCCTGTCAGCATGAAAAATGATGAAGGGTTCCACAGCCATGACTGCTTGTAGCTCAAACATTCTTCTAGCTGAAGTGATGGACAGAAGCAAGGCTGTTTTCCAAGAGAGGAATTTTAACTCTGCTGAAGCTACAGGCTCAAGGGAGGGGGGGGCGTAGTTCGAGCTTTTCCAACACAAAGTTAAGGTCCCAAGCAGGGGTAAGGGGCTCTTCTGGGTGGCCTTAAGTTGTTAGCCTCTCTAAGGAACTGCTTGATGAGAGGGTGTGAAGAGAGGTGGCCCTGTGCTGTAATGAGCAGAGATGTCAGAGGCATGAATTTTAATAGATGAGGATAGGCCCCTATGAAGTAGGTCTGCTAAGGTAATCCAGGATGACAGGTAGAGGGCCATGCTGGTTCAGCTCCTTTTAGCCTGGATCCAGGACCAATACTTTTTCCACTTGTCAGCATAGGAGTTTCTAGTGCTGGGATGTCTGGCATCAACTACAACGTCCAGGACTTGCTTGCTTAGGCTGGCCACTGGGGGAAGAGGTCAGGGAATAAGCCAGGCTGCCAGGTTCAGGGTCTACAGTTGTGGATGCAAGAATTCTCCCTTCTGCTGGGTCAGGAGAGTTGGAATCTGAGGGAGGTGCCATTGAGGCAATGGTGACAGACTGCGCAGTTGTGGGGTACCACTGTTGGCGTGGCCAGTCTGGGGCAGTCAGGATTGCTCTTGGTTTTCCTCCCTTATCCTGTAAGAAGAGGTAGAGGGGGAAATGCATAGATCGAGAGGTTTACCCATTGGAAGGCTAGGGTGTCCACTTTCCATGCCTTGCTGTGAGGTTCCCTGGTGCAGAATTTGCTGAGCTGGTGGTGGTTGTGGGAGGCACCTTCTGGGTACCCCATTTCTGGGTTATGAGGCTGAAGGTGTTGTTTTAATTGCCAGTCGTGTGGGTCTAGGAGATTTCTGCTTAATTGTCTGCCAGAGAGTTTTGGTTGCCTGGCAGGTGAATTTGCATGGCTAAAGCTGTGTGCCAAAGGGTCATGGCTAGCCTGCAGAGTGGGTAAGAGTGAGTAACTCCCTGCTTGTTGATGTACCACATCACTGTGGTGTTTGTTTTGATTAGCGGAGGCCCCGGAGAGAGTAAAGGTCTGAAAGCTGTCAGAGCGTGCTGAACAGCTAGCATCTCTTTTTGGTTGATGTGCAGATGTATTTGATTTGGGCTCCAGTGGCCCTGAATGTACCTGCCGTCCAGGTGCATACTCCAGGCCTAGTCTGGTGCGTCTGTGGTTAGAGTCTGGGCTGCGTGGGGTTGTGAAAAGGGAAGTCCCTTGTGGTTGCATGCTGCTGCCCACCAAAGAAAATCTTTCCTTAGACAAGGTATGATGGTTTCCAGGTCCTGAGAATGTTGAGGCTTTTTAAGTACCATTGAAGTTTCCTCATATGCAGTCTGGCATATGGAATTAGTAGAATGCAGGAGGCCATGAACCCTAGAGCTTGCAGGATATTCCTTGCGGATAACTGGGTTCTGGTGGCTAGTTGAGAGAAGTAGCCTGTCGGGCTTGTTTTTCTGGAGTAAGAAATGCCATCTGGGATGCTGCGTCCAGGCTTGCTCCCAGGAATACAGTTTTCTGACTGGGGACTAGTTTGAATTTCTTTTCATTTATAGTGTACTGCAGTAAGGTCAGTAGGTTCTTTGCAAAGGTCAGGTACTGCAGCAGCTTTTCCTGACTGCCTGAATCAGGCAGTCGTCCAAGTAAGGGGGTAAATTTGAATATTTTTGTCTGCAAAAAGCAATGGCTGGAGCCAGGCATTTTGTGAAAACTCTGGGAGCAGTGGATAAGCCAAAGGGAAGTTAAGAGAACTGATACTGCATAGATCATGCCCTGAAACGTAGATATTTCCTGCAAGAGTCCCTGATCGGGATGTGCAGATAGGCCTCTCTTAGGTCTAGGGTGGCTAATCAAGCATCTTTGGATAGCATAGGAAGAAGCTGCTGGAGGGTGAGCATTTTGAATTTTGGTATCACCAGGAAGGTATTTAGAATGGATAGATCTAGGATTGGGCACCAAGTGCCCTCTTTTCTGGGTACCAGGAAAAGTCTGGAATAGAAACCTTGGCCTATCTGGTCTACAGGAAGAGGCTGTATTGCTCTCATGGAGAGCAGGGAATGAACTTGGTTTTGGGCCTCTGCCCACTGGTTTGGAGGAAGATCTGGGAACTCTTTTGGGGTTGGCAGTGTGCGGAAATAAAAATTTGCATCCCTGGGACAGTATGAGTACCCATCGGTCGTTGGCGATGGAGGCCCAGTTTTTTGATGGGAGGCAAGTTTTCCTCCAAGGGGCACAAGCAGGTGGGCAGAGGTAAGGGGTGGAGTTGAAAAGTCATTGTGAGTTGTTGCCATAAGGGGCTTGGCTTAGCACTCCCTGTTTTAGAAGTGGAGGTACTCCATTGCTTATATTTCTGCATTCCCTGGGACTGCTGTATGGGGGGGGTCTGCTTCCCCTAGGTCTAGTCTGAGCCGAACTTGAGGGGGCTGGAAAGGACCAGTGATTGGAAGGGCAATGCCTACTGAATTTTAGAGGCTGGACTTGCAAAAAGTCTTTAACTGTCTGCATAGATTTAGCTTTTTCTTCCATCTTTTTTAAAACCTCTTCTGCCTTGGTGCCAAACAAATTGTCTTTGTTCAGTGGTGCGTCCAATAATTTTGATTTGACATGGTCTGGCAAGGTCTGTTCCTTAAGCCAAGCATGCCTTCTAAGTACAGAATCTGTGACTGCTGCCCTGCAAGATGCATGTAGGGCATCAAACCCACATTGTAGTGTATGCTTAGTAACTTGGCTTGCAGAATGCATAAGCTCCTGTAATTTCTTTAATCTGAAGTTGTTAATCTTCTTCCTATTCATCGCTGCTGAGTCAGCCTTATACCAAGCTTGCATGCACCAAAAACTCTCAAGCTAAGCTGCTACCCACAATGACCTTTGCTCAGTTACCTCAGATCTCATTTGCCGCACAGCCATATAGCAGCGTTTCACTAAGCTCTCCGGCTAAGTGCTTTTCTTCTTAAAGATTTAATAGTTTGAAAGTTTTTTTTCTGCCTTATAACTTGATGTTCATTGTGTTTCACTGTTGCAGTCATTACACTTGGGTTATCCTGCTGGCAGGCAACCCGTAGTCGGCCCGAGTTCCAAAGTCTTGGTCCGGCGTCAGTTGCTGTCTCCTCTTCACTGACGTCCGTGCGTCAGGGGTATAAAAGTTGCAACCGACGCCATTCAGTCTTTCTTGCCGTGCGGTGCCCGAAGCATAAGCAGTTCGCAAGTGCTGGTCGGCCGACTCCTGAGATTTTCAAAATTGAATTTCAGAACCGAAGTCTTCAATAAAGCTAAGTACCCCGTTGGGGAAACTTTTTCTTGCTTCAGACCGATGTCAGTAAAAGCTAATAATTGTATTTCTTGTGGGAAGCAAATACCTCATAAGGACTTTCACTCTTACTGCATTCCTTGCCTAGGCCCTGACCACGACGTCACTAGTTGTCGGTTTTGTGCTAGATTTAATAAACGCACTATTAAATGTCTGTTTGATTTTGCTTTACATTATTTTGGACGAAGATTTAATTACATAATGCCGTCGGAACAACCGACGACCAGAATATATAAAAAAACGCAAAGACAAAGAAAGACAGGCATCCGAGGTCCAAAACCGACGAAGCCTCTTCTAGGCCAGTCGCCGGTTCTCAGTGAAGTGCTTTTGCAGCCCCTGACACCCGCTACCTCAGAGCCACAGGCCGCAGCCGACAGCCATGTGGAGACACCGAGGCCTGTGGAAACTCAAGGTATTTGGCCTGCGAAAAATATACCCTCAGATGGGTCTGGAGCCACTGAGCAGGCACCGGCTTCTGAGGGTGTTTTCAGACCTTCACAGCTTACAATTAAAGCTACTACAGCAGCAAAGGCAAAGTCAAAAACACCATTAAAGACAAAGAAACAAGTGCAGCATTCTCCAGAACAGTCATTCATGCCTAAGAAACAGATGCTTAAAATGGCCGACGACCTTATTACTTTAATCAGGGACTCGCATCCCCCTCTTGACAAAAGGCCTAGGCAAGACACTGATTATGATTCCTCTGATCAGGTTTCCATTTCTTCCGATTCCTCTTCTGACCCGGGCTATTCTCTCTCTCCTCCTATGAGGACTCTGATGCTGAAGAGTCCATTCCTTCAGCCTCATCGCCTGAGGATTACTCTTTTGGGGAAACCCTGCACACCATGAGGTAGCATTTCCATTGGGAGAGCCAAGATTACTCAGAATCCAAGAAAAGGCTCAGAGATTTCCTTCTATTGCCTCAGCACAGGCCCTTTGCTATCCCCCCTGTGCTTGATATTGTTGATGTTTTGCTATCCCCCCTGTGCTTGATATTGTTGATGTTTTTTTCTGAATCCAGTCTGTCTCCAGATTCTTTACCCCCTGCACCAGTAAAGCCAGACAGGTACTTACAGGGTCCCTGACTCTCATAAATTTCTTTCAAAACCCCCGCTCCGGACCCAGAAACTATTTCTCAGGGTCCAAAAGGGGTTAAAGCTTCCACTGCCAAAAATCCTGTCCCCTCAGATAGGGATTCCAGAGCTCTGGACAGATGGGGGGAAAAAAAGTTTGCACTTCTGCTACTTTAGCTGTAAGAGCTTTAAACTGTCAGTTTCACATGCTTAAATATCAGCAGTATCTCATGTCATTGTTAAAGCAGAAAATGGTTACAAATATAGAAGGTCCTGACTGTAAAGAAATGCAGGATTTATTGCATGCAGTTGAACAAGTGGGAAAGCATACTCTTGCAATGTGGTTTTGATTCATTAGAGGCTTCTTGTAGAGCCACAGTTACAGGCTCAGTTATTCGAAGACATGCTTGGTTGAAAGAACAAAGTTTACCTGACCATGTTAAAATGAAATTATTGGATGCTCCACTACAGCATGATATTTTGTTTGGTGTTAAGGCAGAAGAGGTTTTAAAGAAAATGGAGGATAAAGCAAAGTCAATGCAAACTGTGAAAGATTTCTTACAGGTTCAGCCACCTAGATTTAGCAGGAACTGGCCTTCAAAAAATTGGTCCTTTCCAGTGTCAAGACAGGCCACAAAGAGGCAGATACAGACACCCAAGAGGCAGATCTCAGCCCCAAGGCTCCTACAGACCTAAACAATGGGGTGCTTCAGCCCCCAAAGGAGAAGATAAATCACAACCTTATAGGAAACGGTCACAATGACTTCCCTCTGCAAATGCCAAGCTCTTTCCAGTTGACAGCACCCCTAGGGGGAAAGCTAGCACTTTTCTCAAAAAATTGGCACATGATCACCCAAGACCCAATGGGTGTTGAATATAGTTTCTCAGGGGTACAGGTTCCACTTCCACATTCTTCCAAAACCAAAAGGTATGCCAAACCTGCCACAAAACCAATGGGCAGAGGCACAAAAACAGATTGCAGCTGTTATGGATATGGGAGCTATTCAAAATGTTCCACAAGAAGAACAGGGCCAAGGATTTTACTCGCTTTTCCTAGTCTCCAGAAAGGACAAAGCATGGAGACCAATACTGGACCTGTCTATCTTAAATACTTTCCTGGATGTTCCAAAATTCAAAATGTTAACACTACGACAACTCTTGCCCATGCTGGGCAAAGAGGCTTGGCTAGTTACTTTGGATCTCAAGGAGGCATACCTGCACGTCCCAGTCAGACAATCGTGCAGAAGATGCCTCAGATTTATAGCAGGCTCAATGCATTATCAATTCTCTGCACTGCCCTTTGGCTTATCTACTGCGCCCAGGGTCTTCACAAAATGCTTGGCACCAGTAATTGCATTTTGCAGACAAAAAAAGGAATTCACATATATTCCTACTTGGATGACTGCCTTATTCAAGCAGAGAGCAAGGACATTCTTCTAAAGCACCTGGAGTTTGTAAAAGATTACTAATTTGCCTAGGGTACACAGTAAACGAAAAGAAATCAAAACTAGTGCCCTCTCAAGGGAGAATATTCCTGGGTGCAAGCTTAAATGCAACTACCCAGATGGCTTATCTCACGCCAGACAAACAAAGGCAACTGACTCATTACTTTCAAATGATGGCAACAAAGACCCAGCTCCCTGCAAGAAAAATTCTGCAGGCCCTGGGTTTCATGGCATCTTGCATTCTACTAATTTCATATGCCAAACTGCATATGAGGAAACTACAATGGTATCTAAAAAGTGTTTGGACTCAGCATTGTCACAGCCTAGAGACTATCATAACCTTGATTCCCTGTCTACAACAGGAGTTTCGATGATGGTCCCACGCTTTCACCACAACAAGGGACAGCCTTTCACCTTACCTACAGCCAGGCAGACAATAACAACGGATGCATCGGATTACGCCTGAGGGAGCACATATGGCAGGAAAATGTATTCAGGGCACGTGGCCCAAGGAACAAATGCATCTTCACATCAATCAAAAAGAGATGCTAGCTGTACAGAATGCCCTGACAGCCTTCAAGGACCTAATACATCCAGGACAATTATTAATAAAGACGGACAATACCACAGTTATGTGGTACATAAACAAGCAAGGGGGCACACATTTCTACCCCCTGTGCAGACAAGCCATGACTTTGTGGAACACAGCACTGACTTACAGGTACATCTGCAAGCACACTTCCTGCCAGGAACAAAAAATACACTGGGAGACTAACTAAGCAGAAATCTCATGGATCCTCACGAATGGAAGCTAAATCCACAAGTGTTCAACATGATAACAAGGGAATGGGGACGCCCAGACATGGATCTATTTGCCTCCCCTCACAATTGCCAATTACAGAATTTTTGCACAAGGACTTATCACTCTCAAGCATGGAAAGTGGGTGCTCCATCTTTCAACTGGAAAAACCTGACAGTCTATGCCTTCCCTCCGATGCCTCTTCTCACCAAGGTGCTTCTAAAAGTGAGACAAGAGAGGCCAAAAATTATCCTGATTGCACCAGACTGGCCACACCAGCACTGGTACCCAATCCTAAAGATTTTGTCCCAAGGCCCACCTTGGCCTCTACCTCAAATCCCTCATCTTCTGACACAGCAAAATGATCAAATTCTGCACAGTCAACTCAGAACCTTAAACCTGGCGGCATGGCAGATAATGTAGCCACTCGGACTGCACCTCTCTCTAAAGCTGTTATGGATGTAAGGAGACCCAGCACTAGGAAATCTTAAGCGGAAAAATGGTAGAGATTCTGTGCTTGGAACCAGGCACAAGGGCTCGACCCACTGGTCCCTAATATGCCTCAGATTTTACAATACCTGACTGAGATGTTGGACAAAAGCCTATCTTTTTCTTCTATTAAAATTCATGCCTCTGCCATTTTAGCTCATTACAATATGGATTCTCCTATTTTTTCACATCCTGTACTATGACAGTACCTCAGAGGGGCAAAGAATATAAAACCCCCTAGGAGAGCACCAATACCTACTTGGGACCTCAGTTATGTTTTAGAAAAACTAACACTGCCTCCTTTTGAACCAGCCAGCACAGCTGATCTAAAATTCTTGTCATGGAATACTGCTCTACTCCTAGCACTAACTTCAGCAAGAAGAGTTTCAGAGTTACAGGCATTGATGGCTGTTGAACCTTTCCTCATTTTTCACCAGGACAGGGTTTCTCTAAGGACGAACCCAACATTCATGCCAAAAGTGGTCTCCAATGTGGCCTTAAACCAAACTATTCATTTGCCTACTTTTTACACAAATCCCCAGAATAAAGGGGAAATACTTCTGCACTCTTTGGATATACACAGGCAGCTACAATTTTACTTGGACAAAACAAAAGCTTTCAGAAAAACTGAGCAAGTGTTTGTAGCATATGCTGCAGGATCACAAGGAAAACCTATTACAAAGCAGACCATCTCCAAATGGATATGACACTGCCTCCACTTCTGTTATGCGCAATATGGCAAATCTGTGACTAAGGGCATTAGGCCTCATTCTACCAGAGCAGCAGCCACTTCAGCAGCTTTCCTCAGAGGGGTACCAACCAAAGACATATTAGAAGCTGCAACCTGGAGCTCAGTGCACACTTTGCCAAGCACTACCACCTACCTCTCTACTCCAAATCCACGGCAGGCTTTGCCACTGCAGTTCTGCAGGGCTTGTTAGCCTCACCATATCCAATCTAGACCCAGCTACCCTACCTCAGCTTTGGGATTCTACCCAAGTGTAATGACTGCAACAGTGAAACACGATGAACATAGTACAGTTGCGTACCTACCATAAATGTAGATGTTCCGAGTGTATTCAGTGTTACAGTCCTGGTTACCCACCCACCATACCCCTCTTTGCTGGGACTATTCTGTACTTCTCAACTCTATACAACCTATGTGGTGTATTTGCTTTTAGAAGAAGAAAATGTTTTTAGTGATATATGCATGGTTGTTTGGCATATTTTTATCTTTACAGCCTTCATATCTGAGGGCACCTGAAATCTGGGGTTAAGAAAAACTGAAGAAAATGGCATCTGTTGCAACTTTTATACCCCTGGCGCACTGACGTCAGGGAAGAGGTGACAGCAGCCGACGCCGGACCAAGACTTTGGAACTCGGGCCGACTACGGGTCGCCTGCCAGCAGGATAACCCAAGTGTAATGACTGCAACAGTGAATACACTCTAACATCTACATTTATGGTAGGCACACAACTGTACTTTCTTGCTGTTCTATATTGCTTCTGCTCTACCCACAGGTATTTCTTACCATTGTTTGTATTTCTTGGTATCTCTAACTTTCTACCTTTACGGTATCTTGTTACCATTGTTGGTATTTACTTTTTCCTCCCCTCCATTTCCTGTCTCTTGTGTGCAAGATTGTTTTCGGAGTGTCTGAAAAGAAGTGAACTACGGGATTTAAACACTGCTCTTCTTGCAGTGGCAACCTGCCGAATAGTGACCTCCATGAGGAATGGGTTTACTGTTTGGGGGTTCCGCATTTGCCAGCGAAACCCCCTTGTGATATCTGTGCTAGTTTGTCAGCGGACGCTGAATGAACGTCGTAACAAACTTGAGGGCCTGCTTGCTTCGCCTTTCTCGGAGGCCATTTCTGCAACTGAGGTCTCACCCGTTCCAGCTTCGGATAAGAAGCATCCTCGATTGGACCCCTCTTCACCGGCCGGTGACAGAGGTAAAAGTCATAAGCACAAGCCCATTCTGCCACCTCTGTGCCGACTACTACATCGGCTCCGAGCTTGACTCCAATAAAGTTTACAGAGATAGCCTCGTCGGCACCAATGCTGGCACCGCCTACGTCTTTGATACCGACCCGTATGATGTATTCGATACCGACCATTTCTTTATCGGTACTGACTTTGCCTGTTTCGATCCAGTTATTGATTCCGACAATGACTTCGGAACCGTTCCTATCGACCCCGTTATCTGTTCAGACAACATCGGAACCATTCCTATCATCCACTCCTATAGTGACTTCTGCTCTGAGCCCTTTCATGGCTCCGAACATACCGTTAATACCCGTTGAAAAGTTGGAATCGTCCGTTCCGTTCTGCGACACACCACGGACCTGATACTCATCCAATGTGGACCCGTTTGCCGGACAAGCCTGTAGCCCCTTTTTGGACCGGCCTGATTCCCTTCAGGTGCATCAGTGAGATCCACCAGGATCCTTTCCAAATTGGATGTGGTACAACTTTTTGATCAGCTGCTGACTGCTAAGGGAATCTCAAATCCCCCTAGGCCCCATCCCATTCCTGGCTTTGGGTCTATTCCTCCAGCAACCCCTACTTACTCTCCTCCCTTGGATCCCTCGGTTCTGAGGCTCATCTACCCATCTTTTTACAGAGGAATTCTTTCCTCTGCGCCGGCAGCATCTCTGTCTGAGATTCAGAGATCCCTTTGGGTGCCAGTTCCGTCGGAGCCCACCCTTCCTCAATCTCATGCTTGGGGGGTTGAACCCCCAGTCCCAGCGTCTGTTCCGCCAGTTTTGTCGGCGCCGACTTCGGAGCAGAGGGTGTCTACCTCTCAGATCTTGATTGAGGCTCCATCCCTGCGGGAGGACCATCTTGAGCGGGGTGTGACCCCGGTTCCGATTCGTCTTCTAAGGTTCCAGGCTCCCATTTCTCTTTGGGCGGGCTCACTTTCTCTTGCTGCCAGCAGTCCTCCACAGTTGGTTATTCCCCCAGTTCTCTCTGAGCTGCAGCTGTCAAAGTCCACCCCCTGGACTCCAAGAGCACAAGGCCCAAGGAGACCCCTCTTCAGGGCATTTCACTTTCCAAGTCTTCTTCAGATGCTCCTACTGAAGAACCCCCTCGGAAATGGGTGTGTAAGAGGAGACGCACGGACTCCCCAGAGGAGTCACTCGCAGAGGATACGGACTACGATGATGGGGAAGGGTACCCCTGGTCGCCCCCCTGACTATGTCTCCTTTGTGGACATCATGGAGATCTTGAAACAGAGATCACCCCCCCCCCCGATGAGCTGGTTAAGCTTATTGTGCAACGGGCTTGGAGGAACCCCGACTCCGTTGAGGCCATCCCCAGGAGATCAGACAAAGTTTTCTCTTCTCCGGGGGATCAACCACATTGGTCCAGAGGCTTGCCAGTGGACGCTATGGTGGTGGTGGCTGCCATGATAAAGGACCTTGCAGAAGAGTCGTGCTGTTCACCTGCCCAACAGAGTCCTGGGAAGTGGACAGGCTAGGGAAGCAAGTCTTTGCATCAGCGACCTTCACGGTTAGGTCTCTGAACTTTATGGCACATTTTACGAGGCTCCAGAGAGATCTCCTCTCCGAACGCTCCAGAACTCTCGTGGGTAAAGTGTCTGATGGAGCACAAGATGAGGCTGCTTCCCAACTTGCCACCCTAGAATCCATATCTAATTCATCTATGAGGTTGCTATCACACGCGATCGAAGGAGCAGCTAGAGCTGCGGGTGCAGGCAGAGTCATGACACGTCACGCCTGGATGCGCATCTGTGACTTCCCGGATTCCAAGTCTTCTTTTCTAAATGCCCCTATTGAGCCCTCTGCTCTGTTTGGTGCGAAGGTCAAGGATACACTAGCCAGGTGCGAGCAAGACTGGAATACCTTGTCTGCCGTTGGCCTATGTTTTTTCCAAACCTCAGAGTCCATTCTCCAGGAAACAGAGGAGCAGAAAAATGTGGCACAAGAAGTCTCAAGGTCCTTTCCAAGACACACGTGGTGAGGACTCCTGTAGAGGCAGGGGGGTGCCAATAATGGAAGATGCCCCTTTCGGGGCCGAGGGGGTCCGTGAAACCAGGGCTCCAGCGATGTCTTCTCAGGTAGACCATATCAGCACTCCTGAGGCGCTGCCCGATTGCTTTCCTCTGGAAGCAGTCTGGGCACGTTTCTCTCTGCACCAAGATGCCTGGCTGTCCATTACGAGCGATTAGTGGGTGCAGAAAGTCATTACCAGAGGCTACCCATATTCCACTAATCTCCTATCCAAGACCTCCAAAATTCCTTCCTGATGTTGCACCCAATCAAAGGGAGGAGGCAGCTTCCGAGATGCGAAAGCTACTTCAAAAACAAGCCATCCAAAAGGTCCCCTCAGATCAGTGCGGATCAGGGTTCTACTCAAGATTCTTTTTGGTGCCAAAGAAAATGGGACTGGAGGCCCATTCTGGATCTCAGTCATCTAAACAAATCAGTGGTTCAGACCAAGTTCTGCATGGTCACGATTCAGTCTATCCTCCCCTATCTGCAGGAGGGTATGTGTTTGCTCATTAGACCTCCAGGATGCTTATTACCATATCAAGCTGGGCAAGCATTCCAGGAGCCTCCTTCGCTTCCGGCTGGGAGCCTATCACTGCCAGTTCAGAACCCTGCCTTTCAGTCTCTTGTTGGCCCCCATAGTGTTCACGAAATGTCTGGCAGTGGTAAAGGCTCATCTGACACTTCAGGGATTCCAGGTGTTTCCATATCGAGACGACTGGCTCCTCTCTGCCCCCACCAAGCGTCTCCTGGTCAGGGCCCTCCGCTACACCTTGCCCCTAGCGGTGTCATTAGGCATCACCATACACTGGAAGAAATCAAACCTCCATCCATCACAACTGGAATTCATAGGGGAAATATTCAACACACAGTCACGCCTAATTTCTCTTCCTGCCCACAGACTTCAGAGACAGGGGGCACAAGTTCAGGTGACACTCTGCCAAAGCAAGGTGTCTGCGAGGGAGATTCTTCAAGCCTTAAGATCTATGGCCTCAGCCATCCCCATAGTCCCCTTAGCCAGTCTGCACACGAGATTACTACAATGTCTCCTTCAGGCCCAGTCAATACCCAGTCTTCACCCTCTGATCTCAAAGGTTCTCATCACCAACATTTGCAAACAAGATCTCCTCTGGTGGATGCGTACAGATGAAAATCTTTGTCGTCCTTTCCAGGTTCCACAGCTCAGCCCCTCGGTGACCACGGATGCTCCCTGATGGGGGGGGGGGCACTTCCAGGGAAAGTCAGTCCAAGGCACATGGTCCGATGTAGAGGTCAATTTGCATATCAATGTCCTGGAGTTAAGAGCAGTGCTGTTGGCATTGCAAGCTTTTCATCCGCTTCTTCCATCCGGAACAATTGCTGTCCAGTCGGGCAACATGTCCGTGGTCTGGTACATAAACAGGGAGGGACCAAGTCTTACCCCCTTTGTCATGAAGCCCTGAGAATTTGGCAGTGGGCGATAGCTTCCAACTTTTTAGCTTCCAACTTTTTCCGGATCTCAATGCACATCCCGGGGAGCTCCAAAGTGATTGCGGACAGACTGAGCAGATGCATACTTCATCCGCATGAGTGGTCTCTCAACCTGATGGTGGCCACGGAAATTTTCAGTCACTGGGGCCAGCCATGCTGCGACCTTTTCACCTCCCCTTCAAATGTGAAATCAGCAGCTACTTTGCCCTTTTTCCCCCTCTTGGGGAGTCTGTGAGAGATGCTCTAGTCCACGATTAGCCCACGGGTCTCCTTTATGCTTACCCTCCGATTTCTCTGATTCCTCTCTTTCTGCGGAAGGCGATTCAGTTTTGAAGGAAAGTGATCCTCATTCTCCATTTTGGCCTCGTCAGGTGTGGTTTCCCTTCCTCTGACCTCCTTGGATCCTAGACACTCGTCAGGAACTAATTTCTCACCCACAAGGGCTGACTCCTCTGAATCTGTCCACCCTCAAGCTGACAGCTTGTTTTTTCCACTTCCGTTAGTTGCCAGGCAAGAAACCCTTTCTTCACTTGTTCGGGATATTATTTTGGCTTCTCATAAACCATCCACCAGAAAACTTGGAAATGGAAAAGATTCTCTATTTGGTCACGTAATCAGGAGCTAGACCCATTCTCAGCCTCCGTGGCCACTATTCTTCATTACTTGCCTGAGCTGTTTGACAAAGGTGCCTCTGCTTCTACCATCCGAGTCCATCTAGCAGCTATTTCCAACTTCCATAACTGGTCTGAAGGAGTACCACACATCTCCTCTAGTCTTTTCCCATTAGACAGCCGGTGGACGCATGGAATTAGTCCTAGGTTCTGCAGGCTCTTTCTCTGCCCCCATTTGAGCCAGCTGCCATCTGTGACCTAAAATTCGTATCTTGGAAACCCTCATTCCTGGTGGCTATAACTTCAGCAAGAAGAATTTCGGAATTACAAGCATTGTGTATCAAGAGCCCTTATCTTATCTTTCATAAGGACAGAGTGTCACTTCGAACTAACCCATCTTTCCTCCCCAAATTGGTTTCTGACTTTTCCATTAACTAGTCCATTGAGCTCCCTGTGTTTTTCCCAAGTTACTCGAACAAGGGAGAATACTGCCTACATTCTTTGGATGTTCATAGACAATTACGCTTTTATCTAGACAGAACTAAATTATTCCGCAAGTCAGACCAGCTTTATGTTTCATTTGCAGGCCCTAGAATGGAAGGTGCAGTATCAAAAGTTACTTTGTCCAAATGGCTCAGGGATTGCATTTCCTTCACATATTCACTTACGGAGGGATCTAAGCCAGGCCAAATCAAAGCCCACTCAACTAGGGCTATTGCAGCATCTGTTGCCTTCCACTCTAGGGCCTCCATGGATGATGTGCAGCTGCCATTTGTGCTAAGTCCCGCACTTTTGTCAAGCATTACAAATTGGATCTCGTCTCCAGGGGAAGAGTGGCCTTTGGCTCAATGGTTCTCAGAAATGTTCTTCCATAAGGGCCACCCAGGTTCTCCAAGTAGCTGGGGACTCTGTCCCATCAGTGATGAATAGGAAGAAGATTAACAACTTCAGATAAAGAAGTTATGTCTTACCATAACGTTCCATCTGAGTTGTTGATCTTCCAGTCATCACACCCTCCCACTGACCCCCTCCTAAGGTTCCTGGCGGATCTTCTGGGTCTTCGTGGTGTATTAGGGTTTCTGCGCAGAGATGGCCTCTGGCTTAGTCTTCTCTCTGTTGCATGCAGACTGGATCTGAGGTAACTGAGCAAAGGGCATTGTGGGTAACAGCTTAGCTTGAGGGTTTTTTGGTGCACGCAAGCTTGATATAAGGTGACTCTGTTCCGAGGGCTCGGAACCGAACCCATCAGTGATGACTGGAAGAAGTTCAACAATTCAGATGGAACGTTATGGTAAGGCATAATTTCATTTTTTGTACACAAGCTGGAAAGGTAGCTAATTTTTGTTTGAGAAGTTCCACTGTATGTTGCTGGTATTTCAACATGTGGAACTGGCAATTTAATGCTCTAATGACGAGAGTTGCAGAGGTGTATACTTTTTTACCCCATCCTGTCTAAAGCTCAGGAATCCTTGTCTGAAGCGGTGGGATTCTTAGCTGTGGTTGCTTTTATTCCTTTAGATCCTTGGGAGATGACCTCTGGGTCAGCAGTAGGATTTTTTGAAAAGAAGTTTGAGAGTCAGGGATTGTGTAATACCTGTCAGGTTTCCTGGGAGCAGGTGGTAGGGTATCAGGAGTTAAACTGGATTCCATGAAAACCTCATCCACAACGTCCACAACATCCAGAACAGGAGGAATAGCTAAGGTTCTGTGCTGTGGAATATCTAAAAATTCCCTGAGTCTATTTGTGGACTGAGGATAATCCTGGCCTTCCCAATGGAAATACTTTTTCAAAGTATGTAGGGTTTCACCAAAAGAAATATCCTCTGGAGGAGAGGCAGAAGGAATGGATTCCTCTGCATCTTAATCCTCATAAGTAGACAAGGGCATGTCTTCATAATCAGAAACCTCAGAGTCGTCTGACTCCTGGTCATATAAAGCTGCTGGGAACAAGTCTCTTTCTTTTAGAAGGGGTAGGCTGGCTTCCCCTCATCAGCATGATAAGGTCTTCTGCCATTTTAAGCATTTGAGACTGAGGCATGGAAGCAGGTGCTTCAGCTTGGGTCGTCTGTTTTTTAGGCATAGTTCGTACCATGGGCCTTAGAAATTCAGTAGTTTTAGAAAGAACTGAAGACATGAAAAAAGTAGTCTGTGTCGAATATCGGTAGTGCAAAGAACTTCCTCGGAAACCGGTGCCTACTCAGCGGCTCCTGATCCATCCAAGGTAGAGACATCTGCTGGATCCATAGTCAGAGTCTTGCGGCATACCAGACTCCAAACAGGGCTTGGTAACTGCCTGAGAATCCATAGAAGCGGGCATTAGGGGCTGCAAAAGTGCCTCACTGAGTGCAGGTGAACTAATGACTCGCTTAACAAAAGCGTAGTCAGTTTTGGACCTAATGGTTGGTCTGTCTTTATCCTTAAGTTTTTTCGGAAGATGTCTGATGGCTTACCAAAGTCATTTCGGAATACAGACATCGAGACCAAAAGTATTTAGCTACAATAAGGGCCCGACTACGTATAGTTCTGGCGTTGAACAAAGCTGACAGTGAGGGACATTGTCCAGGCCTAAATAGGTGACGCAGTAAGAATGGAAATCTTGGTGTGGTATTTGCTCTCTCCACAAGCGAGACCATTAACTTTTTCTGACATTGGTTAGAGCAAGAAAAGATCTCCAGCTGGGTACTTGGCTTTAGAAGACTTCAACGTCAGTTTCAGAAATGAAAACTTGGGTAATGACCGACCGACACTCGTGTGAACTGCTTCTGCTTCGGGCTCCTCTGCAAGAAAGACTGATGTAATGGTGTCAGCTGCCTAATTTTATATCACTGACGACTTGACGTCAGTCCTGGAGTGACAGCAATCGACGCAAAAATACTAAGCCTTTGGTATTCGGGCCAACTGAGGGCTAACCCTGGCAGGATAACCCAAGTGTGATGACTGCAACAGTGAAACACGAAGAACATCTGTTTTATTGATTTTTCTGACCTCTGAAAGAAGGTCATCTGGGTTGCACACTCAGACGATGAGTCAGCCCTTCCTAATTTTGCATAGGGACTGGGTTTTTCTAGGGACTAAATCTTTTATGCCTAAAGTGTTATCGAAGTTTACTTTTTAAGCCAAACTATCCATCTCCCTGTCTTCTTTATTGAATCTGAAAATGAGAGAGAAAGGATACTCCATACCTGGGATGTCCACATACAACTCTGATACTATCTTGACAGAACCATCTCTGAGAGATCTTTGGATCAATTTATTTCTTGTGAAGGTAAGAAGGGACAACTTTTGTCAGAACAGACCATTTCCAAATGGTTGACTAAGGCTATTATCTTTTGTTTTGTACTTGCCATAGGAAGTCTTTTCCTTGCAGGGTCAAGGCCTTCTCTACCAGGGCCTTGGCTTTATCTGTGGCTTTCTGGAAAGGGTTGAATTCTAGAAATATTCAAGAAGCTGCTACTTAGTACTCTGTACATACTTTTGTAAAGCACTATAAGCTTGATTTTTATCTGGGTCCAGATCAAGCTTTGCTACGACCATTCTCCAAGTGTATCTGGAGACTCTTTCTTCCATCTCCCAAATGTAGATGTTCATCGTGTTACCCTGCTGCAGTCATCACACTTGGGTTATCCTGTCGTCAGGCGGTCCCGCACTCGGCCGGATTTCCAAAGTCTTGGTCCGACGTCGGTTGCTGTCGCCTCATCCCTGACGTCAGTGCGCCAGGGGTACATATATAGCAACCGACGCCATTTTCTTCAGTCTTTCTTGCCGCGTGGTGCCCGAAGCAGAAGCAGTTCGCAAGTGCCGGTCGGCCGACTCCTGAGATTTTCGAATTCGAATTTCAGACCGAAGTCTTCTATAAGGCTAAGTACCCCGTTGGGGAAACTTTTCTTGCCTCAGACCGATGTCAGAAAAAGTTAACAATTGTATTTCTTGTGGGAAGCAAATACCTCATGAGGATTTTCATTCTTATTGTATACCCTGCCCTAGGCCCTGTCTCTTGTCGTTTTTGTGCTAGATTTAATAAACGTACCATTAAAAGACGTTTTGATTTCGCACGACACTTTTTTGGCAGAAAATTTAATTAACATGCCGTCGGAGCTACCGACTACCGGCATGCACAAAAAGCGCAGGGAAAAGGATAGACCGCCCAGACCTAAGCCCGATTCAGAGGCCTCGGTTGATCCAGTCTCCGGTTCTCCGGTTATCAGTGAAGCTCCGATGCAGCCTCTGACTACCGCAGTTGAGGAACCCGAGACCGCTACGGATATTTTGACGGAATGTACTAGGCCGACGCAGCCTTTTACTTCAGGCCCTACCGACGACTTACCTTCCAAGGATGCCGGTACTTCTGAAACACCTTCGCCTTCTGAAGGCATTTTCAGACAGACTACTCTTACAGTCAAAACGTTTTCAAAATCGAAGACTCCTTCCAAATCGAAAAAGGCTTCACTTCAGTCTCCTGTTCAAGGCCCTATGCCTAAGAAAAAGATGCTCAAGATGGTTGAAGATCTGATTTCTCTTATCAGGGGTTCCCAGCCTCCTCCTGACAAAAGGCCCAGACAAGAGGAAGAATCTGCTTCCTCTGAACAACTGTCCATTTCTTCAGATTCCTCTGAAGACCAAGACTATTCCTTCTCTCCTTATGAAGATTCTGATGCTGAGGACTCTATTCCCTCAGCTTCCCCTCCAGAAGATTACTCTTTTGGGGAAACTTTACACACTATGAGGGAACATTTCCACTGGGAAGGTCAGGATTACTCTGATTCCAAGAAAAGGCTCAGAGAGTTTCTCTTACCCCCCCCCCCCCCAACACAGACCTCTAGCCATCCCTCCTGTTTTGGACATTGTGGATGATGTTTATTTAGAATCCAGTTTCAACCCTGACTCTCTGCCTCCTGCCCTGGCCAAGTCTGACAGATACTACAGAGTACCTGATTCCCATAAATTCCTTTACAAAAGCCCAGTAGCTGGCCCAGTAGCTGACCCAGAGACTATCTCACAGGGTCCCAAGGGGGCTAAGGCTTCCATGGCTAAAAATCCAGGACCTTCTGAAAGGGATTCAAGAGCACTAGACAGATGGGGGGGGGGGGAGGTTTACACCTCAGCCACTTTAGCTATGAGAGCTCTAAACTATCAATTTCATATGCTTAAGTATCAGCAATTTCTGATCTCTCAGTTAAAACAAAAGATAAACCTTCCTCAACAATCTGAATTAAGAGGTACAGGATTTGTTGCACGCCACCGAGCAGGTGGGCAAACTTACCTTACAATGTGGGTTTGACTCTTTGGAGGCCTCCTGCAGAGCAGCTGTCACTGGATCAGTTATACGTAGGCATGCCTGGTTAAAAGAACAAAGTCTGCCTGAACATGTTAAAGCAAAACTACTAGATGCTCCCTTGCAGCAGGATGTTCTTTTTGGTGTTAAAGCAGAAGAAGTTTTAAAGAAAATGGAAGATAAGGCAAAAATCAATGCAGACAGTCAAAGATTTCCTACAGGTACAACCCCCTCGCTTCAGCCGAAACTGGCCAACCAAAAATTGGTCCTTTCCAGCCACTGACAGGCCTCAGAGGGGTAAATACAGGTGCCCGAGGGGCAGAGGACAACCACAAGCTCAGTATAAACCTCGCCAGTGGACCACTCCAACCCAGAAGGGAGGAGAAGACAGGTCTCAAGCCACCAGAAGGGAAATTCAATGACTTGCACCTCATCTGGCCAAACAAAGCTCTTTTGTCAGCCCCCCTGGGAGGGGGGGGGGAATTAGCATTATTTGTAGACAACTGACACATGATCACAAAGGACAAATGGGTCCTAGACATAATTTTACGAGGATACAAATTCCACTTTCACACCTTACCAATAAAAAGGGGAATGCCAAACCTGCCACAAAATCAAAGGGCAGAGGCTCGAAAACAAATTTCAGCTCTCATGGACAGGAGAGCCATTCAAAGAGTACCAACTCAAGAGCAAGGCCAAGGATTTTACTCAAGACTCTTCTAGTACCCAGGAAAGAAAATGCTTGGAGACCAATTCTGGACCTTTCAATTTTAAACACTTACAAGTTTCCGAATTCAAGATGCTAACACTACAGCAGCTACTTCCCATGTTGGGCAAGGAAGCATGGCTAGTAACGTTGGACCTCAAGGAGGCATACCTGCATGTCCCTATCAGACAAAGTTGCAGAAGATACCTCTGTTTCATTGCAGGCTCAACCCATTATCAATTCTCTGCACTGCCCTTTGGCATATCTACTGCGCCCAGAGTATTCACAAAATGCCTGGCACCAGTGATTGCATACTGCAGACAAAGAGGAATACAAATATATCCATACCTGGACGACTGCCTCATCCAAGCAGAAAGAAAAGACATTCTCATAGAATGTCTGGCTTTTGTGAAGCATCTACTAAATTGTCTGGGGTACACAGTAAACGAAAGAAGTCAAAACTGGTACCCTCACAAAAAATGACATTCCTGGGTGCCAGCTTGGACACAACAGCCCAGAAGGCTTATCTTACACTAGACAAGCAATTACAACTGACTCAATATTTCAAGACATTGGCAACAAAGACCCAATTAACTGCAAGAAAAATTCTGCAGGCTTTGGGCTTCATCGCATCTTGCATTCTGATAATACCATTTGCAAAACTGCATACGAGGAAATTACAGTGGTACCTAAAAAGCGTATGGTCTCAACACAGCCACAGCTTGGACACAGTGATATCTCTCCTGCCTTGCCTTCAACAGGAATTTCTATGGTGGGTACAGGCATGTCACCTCAACAAGGGTCAGCTTTTCACCTTGCCCCCACCCAGGCAAACTATCACAACAGATGCTTCAGACTATGCCTGGGGGCTCACATGGCAGGGCAATGCATTCAAGGCCTATGGACTGCAGAACAAAGAAAACTGCACATAAACCAAAAAGAGATGCTAGCTGTACAGAAAGCTCTGACAGCCTTCAAGGATCTACTACAGCCTGGACAACTGGCAATAAAGACGGACAACACCACAGTAATGTGGTACATAAACAAACAAGGGGGCACACATTCCTATCCTCTTTGAAGGCAAGCAATAATCTTATGGAACACAGCTCTGACCTACCAAGTCCAGTTACAAGCTCACTTCCTGCCAGGACAGAAAAACACATTGGCAGACGACCTAAGCCGAAACCTCAAAGATCCCCACGAGTGGAAACTAGACCCTCAAATATTTGCAATGATAACTCAAAGATGGGGCCTACCAAATATAGACCTGTTTGCCAGTCCTCAGAACTACCAGCTGACAAAATTTTGTACAAGGACATTCCACCAACAAGCTTGGAAAGTGGATGCTCTCTCCTTCAGTTGGAAAAACCTGACAGCATATGCCTTTCCTCCATTACCTCTTCTCACAAAGGTTCTTTTGAAGGTCAAAAAGGAGAAACCTCGAATGATTCTGATAGCCCCAGACTGGCCACGCCAGCACTGGTACCCACTATTGAAGAATATGGCTCACAGCCCACCATGGATATTGCCTCAAATATCTCATTTGCTCACTCAGCAAGACAAGCAGATTCTGCACAGCCAGATCAAAACCTTAAACCTGGCTGCATGGAAAATCAATTAAGCAGCCAACCAGCTCCTTTTTCACAAGCAGTACTGGATGTTATTCTAGAAGCCAGGAGGCCAAGCACCAGGAAGACTTACTCGGACAGACGGAAAAGGTTTTCTGCTTGGAACCAAGCTAAAGGCCAAGACACAACTCAACCTCATATGCCTCACATTTTGCAGTATTTAGCCGAGATGCTGCATAAAGGACTTTCCTTCTCCTCAATTAAAATCCATGCTTCAGCTATTTCAGCTCACTACAACACAAATCCACTTTATTTTCAAATCCACTCCTAAGGCAGTTCCTCAGAGGGGCAAAAAACATTAGACCACCTAGAAGAGCTCCTACACCAACATGGGACCTCAACTTTGTGCTGGAAAAACTAACATTACCTCCCTTTGAACCAGCTTTTTCTGCAGACCTTCAGTTCCTATCTTGGAAGACTGCCCTGCTCCTGGCAATAACTTTCAGAATTACAGGCACTTATGGCAGTGGAACCTTTCCTCATTTTTCATCAAGACAGAGTTTCTCTACGAACTAATCCTTCCTTCGTGCCTAAGGTGGTTTCCAGCGTAGCTTTAAATCAAACCATCCATCTATCCACTTTCTTCCCCAATCCACAGAACAAAGGTGAGAGACTCCTACATTCCTTGGATATTCACAGGCAGCTTCGATATTCCTTGGATAAAACTAAGGTTTTCAGAAAAACTGACCAGCTCTTTGTTTCCTATGCTACAGCTTCTCAAGGGAGGGCCATTTGCAAGCAAACCATTTCTAAATGGATAGGCCATTGCATACGTTTCTGCTATATCCATTATGGGAAACCAGTTCCTCCTACCATTAGATCCCACTCTAGCAGGGCAACAGCTACCTCTACAGCCTTTCTCAGAGGGGTTCCTACCAAGGAAATTTTAGAAGCTGCAACTTGGAGTTCTGTACACACCTTCACCAAACACTACCACTTACTTCTTTATTCTAAGTCCAGGGCAGGCTTCGCCACTGCAGTTCTGCAGGGACTCATTGCCTCCTCTAACCCTCTGCCTCCACCCTACCTTAGCTTTGGGACTCAACCCAAGTGTGATGACTGCAGCAGGGTAACACGATGAACATAGTACAGTTTTGTACCTACCATAAATGTAGATGTTCGAGTGTTCACCCTGCTGTAGTCCAGGTTACCCTCCCTCCAACCCCTCTGATCTATTGGCTAAATCTCTGCTATGCCTTACTGATGTATTTGCTTATAGCTGAAGGGTTATTGTGTCTGTACAGTGTTCTCACCTTTTGGTACTGATTTGGATCCCCTTTTTGGGGGCACCTGACATCTGGGGCAAGAAAAACTGAAGAAAATGGCGTCGGTTGCTATATATGTACCCCTGGCGCACTGACGTCAGGGATGAGGTGACAGCAACCGACGTCGGACCAAGACTTTGGAAATCCGGCCGACTGCGGGACCGCCTGACGACAGGATAACCCAAGTGTGATGACTGCAGCAGGGTGAACACTCGAACATCTACATTTATGGTAGGTACAAAACTGTACTTTAGCTATGGTAATCTGCCCTTATAGCGAAGGCTACTGCAACAAGGATTAATATGATGATTTTGGTACAGTTGTGTAAGATGAACTTGGCATAACAGTAGATGTTCGAATGATCCTTGCTGCTGTAGACACTCCCACCCACCATACCCCTTGTTTTTGGTGTGTTTGTTTAAGCCAGTGCAGTTCTTTTGGGGTTCAGCCTCCTACTTTGTTTGCAGGAAAGCTCTGAAGAGCTTCATACACAAGCTTGTCTTTTAGTCAGCTTATCTTGAGCAGTATGAAAGTTTGTGTGGGTGGAAGTTGCCCTGAAAGTTTGGAAGTTGGCTGGCAGCTATATCCCATATATCTCAGGCTACTGTGGCAGTGACCATGCGAATATTTACTGTTATAGTAAGTTCATTTGACACATTATCCAGTTGTAGTGTTTTGAATTGGGCAAGTACTTTGGTAGATAGCTAACTTACCTGGATGAAGTACATAATTTCAATTTGCCAGGGTTTGGGATTTTAGTACTTTGGAGCTAAAAACCACTGATGAAAATTAGATGATATAATCAAAGTATTTTCCATTTTATGGCTGTAGGCTTAATGTTTTTACCACCTACAGCAGTTTTATAACTCATCTACTCAACTACAGCTTTGAAAATTCCTGTGCTTAATCTCAAAGCCTTTATGGACAGTAATTAATCTGATGTCAGTCTTCATTCTAGCCTCACAAATGGGTTCAGATCTGGCTCTTTCGATGCTACAGGTTGCAGTCAACCAGATCTCTCGAGCTTCTCTTTTACCCACAACTCACCTTGCCAAATACCTCCGATCTTGTTTGCCACGTCTAGCTAACTGACCTGCTCTACCAGTCTCTCTAGAGTATGTTAGATAAGTACAGTTGTTTTTTTTCTTAAATTTCTAATAGTTTTACTCCATACTTTTTAAACCTTACTGTTTTTACAGCTTGTACTTTCAGACTTCATCTTTGTTTTATCCTTTGCCCTTATGACGGTCATATTTCCGACATAACATTGTTTGTATTTCCTTGCTTCTCCATTGAACTTGAGGGTTGTAATGTTTTCATTTACTTTTCTTCACCCTCCCTCTTTCTTACGACCTGCTCATATTTCTGGTTACTATTGGTTGTATTCCTTCAGCTTGTTTAATTAAAAAAAAAAAGTACCATTTTCTTTATTCTTACCTTAAATGTTTGCTCTTTAGTCATTGTAGAAATTGAGTGACGAATCTGCAGGATTCAAAAAATGTTCCAAATGTGGACATAAGTTCGCATATGTCTGAGTCCATGTTACCTACAGGAGAATTGTTCGATATGTCGCAGATTCAATCTGAGTTTTAACAGAACATAAAAATTAATATTAAAAGGTCCCCTTCCTTCTTCCTTTGGAGAAGCCATATCTGACTCCAAAGTCAAAGCCCTGCACTTCATCAAAATCCTCCTGTGACTCCTCCCAGAAATGGATTGCTAATAATCCATTCTCAACCTGGGAACAGAAAAAGACAAAACTTTTCGACCCAACTGTTACTTCAGATCCTATGGCATCAAAAGCAAATTCAACCGCTCCGGCTCTATCAAAGCTGGATGAGATACAACCTTCGTAGATTCTCTATTGTCCTTGCACTAGATACTTTGTCGGTTGACCCAATGCCAGACAGGCTTCCATGTCCTTTTCTGCAGAGACCAGCATCCCCCTCCATTTATTCTGCTCATTCTTCTAGAAGTCTCAGCAAGATAATGTAGTGAGAGTGGTGAGGAAGATTCTCTCGGCTTGGGGCCAGATTGGTCTTCCCTCAGTGGGTAAACACACCTTACAATGTGGCTATGATGCTCTAGAGGCCTCAAGTAGAGCTGCTGTTACAGGATCAGTCATTCGTAGACATGCCTGGCTTAGGGAACAAACCTTGCCTGATCATGTTAAAGCTAAACTACTAGATGCTCCTTTACAAAAGGATGTATTGTTTGGTACTAATGCTGAGGAGATACTACGGAAAATGGAAGAAAAAGCTAAATCTATGCAAACTGTCAAAGCTTTTCTACAGGTACAACCACCACGTTTTAGCAGAAATTGGCCTTCAAAAAACTGGTCCTTTCCAGCCACGGACAAGCCCCAAAGAGGTAGATACAAGCGCACAAGGGGCAGAGGACAATCTCAAGGATCATATAGAGGCAGACAATGGCAAACTCCAGCACCAAGAGGTGGCGAAGACAGTGCACAACAATACAGGAAACAAACCCAATGACTTTCCTCCCAAGGGTGCTGCCAGCTGAGACTTGCTTGGCATGCAAAGGGGAAAGCTGGCATTATTTTCAAAAAATTGGCATATTATCACAACAGACAAATGGATCCTGGACATTATAAACAGAGGCTACAGATTTCATTTTCACACTCTTCCAAAAGTGAGAGGCATGCCGAACCTGCCACACAATCAAAGGGCAGAGGCTCAAATACAAATTTCAAAGCTCATGGACATGAAAGCTATTCAAGAGGTACCTACTCACGAACAAGGTCAAGGTTTTTATTCCAGACTATTCCTGGTACCAAGGAAGGGAACCGATTGGAGACCCATTTTGGACTTATCCATCCTAAACACATTTCTACTCGTACCAAAATTCAAGATGCTCACCTTACAGCAGCTTCTTCCCATGCTGGGCAAGGAGTCTTGGCTGCTAACATTGGACCTCAAGGAGGCATACCTGCATGTCCCAATCAGACAAAACTGCAGAAGATACCTCAGATTTCTTGCAAGTTCAATCCACTATCAATTCTCTGCATTGCCCTTTGGCTTATCTACTGCGCCCAAAGTATTCACGAAATGCCTGGCATCAGTAATTGCCTACTGCAGACTTCAAGGGATACAAATTTACCCTTATTTGGACGATTTCCTGATCCAAGCGGACATTAAACACATATTTCTGGAACATCTGGCTTATGTAACCGGTTATTGAATTCTCTGGGATACACAGTCAACAAAGAGAAATCCAGGCTAACACCATCTCAGAAAATAATTTTCCTGGGTGCCAACTTGGACACAAACACCCAGATGGCCTATCTTACGCCAGAAAAACAGGGGCAACTAACTCTGTACTTAATTGTACCGGGCTAACTGCAAGGAAAATCCTGCAGGCTCTGGGCTTCATGGCATCTTGCATTCTTCTAATCCCATGTGCAAAGTTGCATATGAGGAAACTTCAGTAGTACCTAAAAACCTATGGTCTCAACACAGCCACAGTTTGGAAACAATAATACCACTAATCCCATGTTTGCAAAAGGAATTTCTATGGTGGGCCTAAGCATGCCAAACAAACACAGGTCTACCATTCTGCAAGCCTCAAGCAAATCAAGTAATCACAACAGACGCCTCAGACTACGCCTGGGGGGCACACATGACAGACAGGTGCATTCAGGGCAAATGGTCCCAAAAGGAAAAGCACCTTCACATCAATCAAAAGGAAATGCTAGCAGTGATAAATGCAATTACAGCTTTCATGGATCTCCTGCATCCAGGGCAATTATTATGAACAGGCAACACCACAGTAATGTGGTACATAAACAAACAAGGAGGAACACATTCATACCCCCTGTGCAGGCTGGCCATGTCACTTTGGAACTTGGCTCAGGAATGGCAAATCGAACTTCAAGCACAGTACCTGCCAGGTTTGGAAAACACGCTGGCAGACCATCTAAGCAGAAATATGACAGACCCGCACGAATGGAAGTTGCATCCTCAAGTGTTTACAAAGATAATCCAAGCGTGGGGAAGGCCAGACATAGATCTCTTTGCCTCCCACAGGAATCATCAATTGACAAAATTCTGCTCAAGGACATTACATCCAAAGGCCTGGAGAGTGGACGCCCTTTCTTTCAGTTGGGCAGCATGGACAGTTTATGCCTTCCCACCTTTGCCTCTTCTGCCCAAGGTGCTCTTGAAAGCAAGAGCAGACAGACCGAAGATGATACCGATTGCTCCAGACTGACCAAGACAACACTGGTACCCACTCCTGAGGAGCCTAACACATTCTCCTCCCTGGACCCTACCTCTAATGCCTCTTCTACTTACTCAGCACAGCTACAAAACTCTTCACGGTCAGCTGAAAACACTCAATCTGGCTGCATGGAAAATTCCTTAACACCACAACAGACCTTACTCTCCAAGGAGGTGCAGGATGTCATTTTGGAGGCCAGAAGGCCATCTACTAGAAAGGATTACTCCGCAAAATGGAAACTGTTTTGCTTTTGGAATGAAAAAAAGGCCAGGATCCTAGAAAACTGAATTTGCCTCAGATATTACAGTATCTAGCTGAGCTGTTGAACAGTGGACTTTCATTTTCCTACATCAAAATCCATGCCTCAGCCATTTCTGCAGAATACAACACTGATCCACCCTTATTCTCCCACCCACTCTTAAGACAGTTCCTCAGAGGGGCTAAGAATATAAGACCTCCAAGGAAACAACCAATACCAGCCTGGGATCTTAATTACATTTTAGAAAAATTAACATTGCCTCCCTTTGAACCAGCTGCCTCAATAGATTTGCAATATTTGTCCTGGAAAACAGCTTTCCTTCTGGCCATTACCTCAGCTTGAAGGGTTTCGGAACTACAAGCCCTCATGGCTGTGCAGCCCTTTCTCATCTTCCATCAGGACAGGGTTTCCCTACGAACCAACCAGTCATTTATGCCTAAGGTAGTATCCAGGGTAGCTTTAAATCAGGCCATACACTTGCCTACCTTTTACCCCAATCCTCAAAACAAAGGGGAAAGGCTGCTACATTCCTTAGACATCCATAGACAGCTACGTTACTATTTGGACAGAACAAAGCCTTTCAGGAAATCAGAACAAGTCTGTGTGTCCTATGCAGTAGGAGCTCAAGGGAAGCCAATTTCCAAACAGACAATTTCAAAATGGATAGGCCACTGCATACAGTTTTGTTACTCCTTTCATGGTAAATCTGTACCTGCAGGCATCAGATCCACTCCACAAGGGCCACAGCTTACCTCTGCAGCCTTCCTCTGAGTAGTCCCTACCAAAGATATTTTGGAGACAGCCACTTGGAGTTCTGTGCATACCTTCACTAAACACTACCACCTACCTTTATACTCCAAAACTAGAGCAGGCTTTGCCACTGCTGTGTTGCAGGGCATTCTGGCTCCTCCCAGTTCCACCTAGTGCCTACCACCCTGTGCGTAGCTTTGGGATTCTACCCATCTGTTATGACTGCAGCTGTATGCACGATGAACATAGTACAGTTTTGTGCCTACCATAAATGTAGATGTTCGACTGCTAATACAGCTGCAGTCCAGGTTTCCCTCCCTCCTTCCCCTCTGGGTACAGACCTAGTGGCTAACTCCTCCTCTTACAACTTGATTGGGTTATCCTTCTATGGTGTATTTGCTTGCAACTACTGGTTTTTGATTATATTGCAATGCATGATTATTTATATATATATATATATATATATATATATATATATATATATATATATATATATATATATTGCCTTCCTTCTGGGGGCACCTGACATCTGGGGCAAGAAAGACTGAAGAAAATGGCATCGGCTGTGTCTTGTATACCCCTGTCGCACTGACGTCAGGAAAGAAAGCGACGACAACCGACGCCGGACCTAGACTTTGGAATTCGGCCGACCGAGGACCCGCCTGACGGCAGGAGAACCCATCTGTTATGACTGCAGCTGTATTAGCACTCAAACATCTACATTTATGGTAGGTACAAAACTGTACTTCGTGTTTCACTGTTGCAGTCATTACATTTGGGTTATCTGCCTGCAGGTAGCCCTCTGCTGGCCTGAATACCAGAGTCTTGGATTCCTGCGTCAGATGCTGTCTCTTCTTCCATGACGTCAGGTCGTCAGGGGTATAAAACATGCAGCCGACGAAATTACATCAGTCTTTCTTGTCGCGCGGTGTCTGAAGCAGAAACAGTTCACAAGTGCCGGCCGACTCCTGAAATTTTCGTTTTCGAGTTTCAGAACCGAAGTCTTTGGAAAAAAGCTAAGTACGCTGTTGGGGATCCTTTTTCTTGCTCTTAACCGATGTCCGTAAAAGTTAACAATTGTCTTGCCTGTGGAAAGCAAATACCTCATAAAGATTTTCATTCGTACTGCATTCCTTGCTTAGGCCCAGACCACAATGTCCCTCGCTGTCGGTTTTGTGCCTTATTCAACCCTCGAACTATTCATTGTCTGTCTATTTTTGCAGCAGATTATCTTGGTACTGTGTTTAACTATCCAGAAATGGCTTCGGTAAGCCATCCGACTACCGATATTCTGAAAACACGTAAGGATAAAGACAGAGACCGACTGCATAGGTCCAAAACTGCCGACAACACTTCCGTTAAATTAGTCACCAGTTTGCCGGTACTCAGTGAGGTGCTTTCACAGCTCCTGATACCCGCTACTTCAGATTCGCAGGCCTCTACTGAGACCCATTTGAAGCCTGGTATGCCACAAGATGCTTCTTCGACTATGGAACCTGCTGATGCCTCTACCTTGGATGGGTCCGGAGCCGCTGTGCAGGTACTGGCTTCTGAGGGTGTATTCAGGCACTACAGATTTGTATTTTAAACCAATGCCATCTTCTTCAAGGCCTAAAACTCGACAGACTCATAGAAAACCGACATCCAAACCTGCATGGTCAGGCTCATATGCCTAAAAAATAAATTCTTAGAATGGCTGGAGACCTTATTACTTTAATTAGGGGAAGCCAGCCTTCCCCCTCTGAGACTAGAACTGATTTTCCTTCTGATTCTTCTGATCAGGATTCTGAAATTTGTTTCTTCTGATGACTAGGGTTTTCCCTTATCTACCTATGAGGATTATGATGCAGAGGATTCCATTCCCTCTGCTTCCCCTCCAGAAGAATTTTCTTTTGGTGAAACCTTGCACACTGTTAGGGAGCATTTTCGCTCGGAAAGCCAGGATTACTCTGACTCCAAAAAGAGGCTTGGGGAATTCTTACTCCTCCCTCAGCACAGGCCTTTAGCTATCCCTCCTGTTCTGGACATTGTAGATGCTGCCTTATTGGACTCTAGCTTGGCCCCAGACCATACCTCTCAACCTGGAAACATCACAAATCTGTTCAAGGCCCATGAAAAATAGGTACAAATCTGTATGCTGATTAGCATCATATTTGCATACATAATTATGTAACCCCACCCACTCCGGTGGAATTGTGGGATACACAAACTGAAGAACAGACGACCAAAATATGGCACCAGAGTCCCCCTGCAGCCATGCCAATGTCCCATTACCTGTCTATTCTGCCCCATTTACCATAAACACTAATGTGTGCATACTGCTTTACTTCTACAATGATTATTTGGATTTGATTTTTACATTTTATAGCACAATGCACAAACTCTAAGACATCTGTTGGCAATACTGTCTCACAATGAAAATCGACTTGGCATTAAAACTTCTCTGCCATTGAAACTCACATTCATTGAAACAGCATTGAAACCCCCATACCACTTTCGAAGAAAATGCATCTGACCAGTGGTGGATAAAGATTATCTTTGGGCAGCACACTTGTTAGAGCGCATTTTAAACATTGTTTGAACATTTTTCCAGTATATATATATATATATATATATATATATATATATATATATATATATATATAATGACAGTGGTGTAAGCCATAGGCATCTTGCACAGCTTCTCGCACTTATTTTCAATTTCAGTTTTTTTGTATTTTTTGGGGGGGGGGGGGGGGGCAAACATTTTGGAAAGTTGTTAGAATAAAACGTTGTGTTACCAGAATCAAGTCTTAATCCCAGGACACAGTGCACTGCAGTCATAGAAACATACCACTATGCATTTGCCAAATCAGCAATTTCTTGCAAGATAGGAAGACTGAAACTTAAATGGCTTTCATTTAGTGAATTCAGTTCTCAGTTCTCACCATAGTTCGTCTCAACCTCTTGGCACAAAAAAACTGGACAAAGCCAATAATGGGGGAATACAGACCCAAAATAGGGACAAATTTCAAAAACTGATCTTATAAACTTAGAAAATTGCTAGAATAAAACGTTTTGTGTTACCATTTTGTTTCTAAAGAATATGAAGGCTGAAATTCAAATGCCTGTAATTTATTTAGTAAATTCAGTCCTACAGTGATTTGTCACAAATCCTAAAAACGACAGATTTTTCTGAGGAACAAATCAAAGATATGAGGCTTTAATTCTCAAGTGGTGGTGGTGGCTAGGGACAAACCACAGATTTTATGAGGAACAGATAAAAAATATGAGGCTTTAAATTAATAAATGATGGTGGCTAGGGACTTTAGGCTCTTTTTTTACTCTGTACCCAAGGTACATGGTTTGAGCCACCAGGTATATTACATTGGGGGTAGTTTCACACAGACAAACATATTTTTCACACAATTATTTTCAATGTTTATAATGTGGATCATCTGAGTCTCTTTTTCCATAAAGTTTCCACACAATTCTTTTCAATGTTTCAATGTTTATAATGTGGATGATCTGCTGCAGATGACTTTAAAACAGTATGATCAAACTCAGAATGGTATGCAAAGGAGACACCAATCCAGTATCTTTATTAATACAAATTAAATAGCCATACATAATTGCCTCAGTTTATCTCCTTCAATGTATGTGAGTGAACGAACCATAAAGCAAGCTTAATATAGTATCCAATCCAAAGAAGTAGACAATACAGAAAAGGGAATTTGCCAGAGCAATGAGTTTATGTATAATTAACAGCAAAAGCAGATTGTATCATATATTTCACTCTTAAATCATAATTTAAATGCCAAGGTTGTAAAGTTTCACACAAGAATATAGACAAAGTGTTCTTTCTTAAAAGAACATCAAAAACATTACAGTAAAATCTGGGGGTTTTATGATAAGTCTAAAAAGTATGAAGCTGATTCATATCTTAGGACTATTATTTTATTTTTTATGCATTTGCTTGTTTCATTTATTTATTTATAAAAATATAAAATGTTTATCCAATGTGAATTGTGCAGAATTAAAATAGATAATTGGCAAAATTTTCAAAGGCCACACATAAAATAAATAACACATTTAGAATAAGGGAAGGGCAATTTAAAAATACAAATTAGTTGTCCCTTCTGAAGACTATCATAAATAGATGAAACTTCAGGGACCTTCTGGAGGAGGACTCTGTATGAGATCAGACAAGGTAATGGATTCAAGAGGACTGAAACACAGTAAGTTGAGGATGTACTACATGCATTTCCAAATGGGCCATCAGAACAGCCGACAGCCCTTCATCTGGGACTTACTGGGGAAATAATGAACCAAAACCTCTTTCAAATAAGCAGAACAGTCAACAAGGAAGTAACTTGAAAGGAACAAGAATTCATATGCAGTAGTTTCACTACAGAAATTTTCTTTCTCTGCATCCATGGCGCGCACACACACACACACACACACACACACACACACACACACACACACACACACACACACACACACACACACACACACACACCCTTTGTTCCTTACCTAATCGAAAGTTATTTCCAAAACAGCAGCGGATGATACAGCAGAAGATCCATTAAATCGCTATGGCAGCAGCGTCAAAGCAAAGCCCTTCTCTCCGCTCGGCAGCAGCACCAAAGTCATTTTGGCTAGGCTAAAGCAAAGCCAGCAATTCTTCTCTTGGCTTGGCAGTTGGCAGCAACAGTTGAATTAGTTCAAAACACTTCCCAAATCCCGCCTGTTTCTCTCGGCTTGGCGTTGGTTAAAACACTTCCCCGCCTGCTGCTTTCAGCAGCTACTGCTCGCAGCCAGCCGGAAATGATGACGTGAGCTCCTTGAGCTCAGTTCCGACTGGCTGGTAGTGCTGACTGAGCTGACGTCATCGCGCATGTGATGACGTCAGCTCTGACGGCGCAAAAATTTAAAAAATAAAAAAACAAAAGCAAAGAAATCGGAAATGAAGGGGTGCCACTCTGGAATCGTGGAACCCCTTCATTTGGACTCCAAAACTTGGTAAAAATCGAGTAATTCGGGACATTTGGGAGGTCTGCTGCAGGCACTTGCCTCCAGCTCCCAGAAAACCTGACTGGTATTAGAGTACCTGGCTCTCGCAAGTTCCTCTTCAAGTATCCTACTGCAGATCCAGATACCATTTTCCAAGGACCAAAGGGCATTAAGGCTACTGCTGCCAAAATCCCTACCCCCTCTGATAGAGATTCCAGGGCCTTGGACAGATAGGGTAAGAAGCTATACACTTCTGTTACTTGGCCATTAAGGCCATAAATTGCTAGTTTCATATGTTAAAGTATCAGCAGCATATTATGGGACGACTTAAACAGAAAATGTTGTTTCCTGACTGTGTTGAACATAAAGAATTACAGGATTTAATGCATTCTGCTAAACAAGTTGGTAAACATACTTTGCAATGTGGTTTTGACTTTTTAGAAGCCTCTTGCAGGGCTGCTGTCACTGGGTGCGTACTTAGAAGGCATGCTTGGCTTAAGGAGCAAAACTTGCCAGATCGTGTTAAAGCTAAATTACTAGATGCTCCCTTAAACCAAGACCGCCTGTTTGGCAACAAAGCAGAAGTCGTCCTTAAAAAGATGGAGGAAAAAGTTAAATATATGTAAACTGTTAAAGATTTCCTGCAAGTACAGCCTCCCAAATTTAGTAGGCATTGGCTTGGCCTTCTAAGAATTGGTCCTTTCCAGTCTCTTCCAGGCCTTCAGTCCAAACCCAGGAACAGCAGACCACCTAGGTTTACAGTCTCAGGCTACACACAGGCCTAAGCAGTGGGGGGCTCCCACTTCCAAAGCTGGAAGTAGTAAGACACCCCCCCCTATGGAAAAATGTCACAATGACTTAACTTTAACCCTTCCAACCCCTGCTCAACTGCCTGCTCCCTTAGGTGAAAAGCTCACCCTGCATGCAAAAAACTGGGAACTCATTACCCAGGACAAATGGGTTTTAAATACAGTTTTCCAAGGATACAGATTCCACTTCCACACCTTACCAACTCCAAACGGTTGGCTAGACCTACCCCCAAATCAGTGGGCAGAGGCTCAACAGCAGGTTCTCTCTAAGTGTCAGGCTATTCAACCTGTCCCAGAAAAAGGAAGGGGACAAGGTTTTTACTCAAGACTTTTCCTGGTAACCAGAAAAGACAGCTGCTGGTGTCCTATCCTGGACCTCTCTATTCTAAACAACTTTTTGGTGATCCCAAAATTCAAAATGCTCACACTTCAGCAGCTTCCTATGCTGGGCAAAGATGCCTGGTTGGCAACCTTAGACTTAAAGGAAGCTTACCTGCACATTCCAATAAGGGAATCTTGCAGGAAATACCTACACTTCAGAGCAGGCTCCATGCACCATCAGGTTTCTGCACTTCCCTTTGGCTTATCTACTGCGCCTAGGGTATTCACAAAGTGTCTATCTCCAGCCATTGCGTTTTGCAGGCAGAGAAATATTCAAATATACCCATACCTGGACGATTGTCTGATTCAGGCAGAAAGCCAGGACATGCTATTAAAACATCTGGCATTTGTAAAGAAACTTCTAACCTCGCTGGGGTACACCATAAACGAAAAGGAATTTCATCCAGTACCCTGCCAACAGATTGTATTCCTGGGAGCAAGCTTGAACCAGATAGCTTACCTAACGCCAGAGAAACAAATTTGACAGCCTACTTCAAACTACTGGCCACAAAGACCCAACTATCTGCAAGGAAAATTCTGCAAGCCCTGGGGTTCATGGCCTCTTGTATTCTACTAATTCCATATGCAGAAACGACAATGGTATCTAAAAAGCCTATGGTGTCAACATTCTCAGGACCTGGAATCGATGATTCCCATCATTCCTTGTATAAAGTCAGAGTTCCTTTGGTGGGCAGAGGCCTGCCACCTCAACAAGGGGCTCCCTTTCAATCTACCCCTTGCCGCCCAAACTCTGACTACAGACGCATCAGACTACGCATGGGGGACTCGCTTGGCAGGGAAATGCATTCAGGGCAAATGGAACCCAAGTCAAATGCACCTGCATATCAATCAAAAAGAAATGTTAGCTGTACAGAATGCTCTGACAGCCTTCAAGGACCACATTCTTCAGGGACAGTTAATGATAAAGATGGACACCACCTGTGTTATGTGGTACATAAACAAGCGGGGGGAACCCACTCATACACTCTCTGCAGACTAGCCATGGCTCTGTGGAACACAGCCTTGAGCTACCAAGTGCACCTACAGGCTCCATTCCTGCCAGGAAAGCTAACTACACTGGCAGACGAACTAAGCAGAAATCTCATGGACCCACACGAGTGGAAACTGGAACCAAAGACATTCTAAATGCTGATAAATGGGGGAGCCCAGGTATAGACCTGTTTGCCTCCCCCCAGAACTACCAGTTGGACAAATTCTGCACAAGGACTCCCCACAAACAAGCTTGGAAAGTGGATGTCCTGTCCTTCACCTGGAAAAACCTACCAGTTTATGCCTTTCCCCCTCTGCCTCTCCTGTCCAAGGTACTACTAAAGATCAAACAGGACAAACCAAGGACGATACTGATTGCACCAGAATGGCCACGCCAACACTGGTACCCCCACTTGCGCAGTGGGTCACTGCTGGCACCTGCCTCAGACACCTACCTTGCTGTCCCAGCAGGAGGAATAGATTCTGCATCCTCTGCTTCAAACCCTGAACCTGGCAGCCTCTCTAATTACCTGATCTCGCCGTTACCATCCCTCAGTAAACAAGTGTTGGATGTCATTCTGGAGGAAAGGAGACCTAGTACTAGAAAATCTTATGCTGAAAAATGGAAAAGATTCTGTTCCTGGAACCAAACTCAGGAGATGGGCACAGCAGCGCCCAGTTTACCTCATATTCTTCAGTACTTAACTGAGATGCTTCACAAGGGCCTTTCCTTTTCCTCCATCAAAATTCATGCCTCAGCCATTTCAGCTCATTACAACACAGAACCGCCCCTCTTCTCTCATCCACTGGTGAAGCAGTTTCTCAGAGGGGCCAAATACTTAAGACCACCCAGGAGAGCCCCTACTCCAGCCTGGGACCTTAACTATGTATTGGAAAAACTCACTCTACTTTTTTTTGAGCCAGCTGCAAGTGCAGAGTTGAAATTTATTTCTTTGAGAACAGCCTTCCTTTTAGTCATCACTTCAGCAAGAAGGGTGTCTGAATTACAGGCCCTTATGGCAGTGGAGCCTTTCATCATCTTTCATGCGGACAGGGTGTTCCTCAGGACCAGTCCCTCTTTCATGCCCAAGGTAGTATCCATTGTGGCTCTTAATCAGTCTGTTCATTTGCCAACCTTCTTTGCTAATCCACAGAACAAAGGGGAACATATACGGCACTTTTTAGATGTGCACAGACAACTTAGATTTTACTTGTACAGGACTAAACCTCTCAGGAAATGTGAACAGCTGCTGGTGGCATTTGCTGTAGGGGCAGAGGGGAAGGCCATTTCAAAGCAAACCCTTTCAAAATGGACAGGCCATTGCATTCATTTCTGCTATAAGCACCATGGAAAACCTATCCCACAGGGGATGACTGCATTCAACCTGGGCTGCATCTCCCTCTACAGCCTTTCTCAGAGGTGTCCCTACCAGGGACATCCTAGAAGCTGCTACATGGAGTTCTGTACATACCTTCACCAAGCATTACCATTTGCCAATTTTTCTCTAAATCCAGAGCTGGCTTTGCCACTGCAGTCTTGCAGGCCCTTATAGCTGGTCCTAATGCTATCTGATTTCCTCCTCCCATACTTAGTTTTGGGAATCTACCCAAATGTGATGACTGCAACAGTGAGACACGAAGAGCATAGTACAGTTGTGTACACTTATAAATGTAGATGTTAGAGTGTATTCACTGTTGCAGTCCTAGTTACCCTCCCTCCAGCCCCCTGACTTCTATTGGCTATACCTCTTTTCTTGCTTACTATGTTTAAAGTTTTTTGGTGTATTTGCTTTTTTGTTGGAGGTGTAACCTTTTATATATAATTGCTTCCCATTATGGGGGCACCTGACATCTGGGGCAAGAAAAACTGATGTAATGGTGTTGGCTGCATGCTTTATACCCCTGACTACCTGACGTCATGGAAGACGAGACAGCAACCGACGGTGGACCCAAGACTTTGATAATCAGACCGACTGAGGGCTACTGCAAGCAGTTAACCCAAATGTGATGACTGCAACAGTGAATACACTCTAACATCTACATTTATGGTAAGTGCACACAACTGTACTTTATCAAGTACTCTCTCAGAAATCATATCTGCAGAAGTTAAGGATTCCATAATTTCTCAGTTTGCATTCCTGTAGGTTATTTCCAATAGTTCCATAAGGTTAATTTCCAACATAGTGGAGGGAACCTCAAGAGTGGTGGGTTCAGGCAATTCCATGAGAGAGCATGCCTGGATGTGCTTATGCGACTTTGAGGAGCCATTTAAGTCAAATCACTTCAGCAAGAAGGGTATCTGAATTACATACCTTATGGCAGTGGAGCCTTTCATCATCTTTCATGAGGACAGGGTGTCCCTCAGAACCAATCCATCCTTCATGCCCAAGGTGATATCCAGTGTGGCTCTTAATCAGTCAATTCATTTGCCAACCTTCTTTCCCAATCCACAGAACAAAGGAGAAATGGATACTGCATTCCTTAGATATGCACAGACCACTTAGATTCTACTTGGACAGGACTAAACCTCAAAGGAAATCTGAACAACCGTTGGTGGCATTTGCTGCAGGGGCAGAGAGGAAGGCTATTTCAAAGCAAACCATTTTTTAAATGGATAGGCCATTGCATTCATTTCTGCTATAAGCACCATGGAAAACCTATCCCACAGGGGATCAGACCTCACTGCACCAGGGCTGCATCTACCTCTACAGCTTTTCACAGAGGTGTCCCCTACCAGGGACATCCTAGAAGCTGCTACCTGAAGTTCTGAACATACTTTAACCAAGCATCATCATTTGCCAGTTTTCTATAAATCCAGAGCTGGCTTTGCCACTGCAGTCTTGCAGGGCCTTATAGTTGGTCCTAATGCTATCTAAATTCCTCCTCCCAACCATAGCTTTGGGAATCTACCCAAATGTAATGACTGCAACAGTGAAACACTAAGAACATAGTACAGTTGTGTACACTCTACATAAATGTAGACGTTGGAGTATATTCACTGTTGCAGTCCTGGTTACCCTCCCTCCAGCCCCTACCTTCTTTTGGCTGTACCTCTACTTTCCTTTCCTATGCTTAAAAGCTTTTTGGTGTATTTGCTTTTTTGTTGGAGGTATGTCATTGTATTTTTATATTTAATTGCTACCTATTAGAGGAGCACCTGACATCTGGGACAAGAAAAACTGATGTAATGACGTCGGCTACATGTTTTATACCCCTGACGTCTTGGAAGAAGGGACAGCAACCGATGCAGGACCCAAGACTTTGTTAATCAGGCCGACTGAGGGCTACCTGCAAGCAGATAACCCAAATGTAATGACCGCAACAGTGAATACACTCAAACATCTACATTTATGGTAAGTGTACACAACTGTACTTTTTTTTTAGTGCCAAAAAAGACAAAGCACTGGAGCTCAATCTTGAATCTCCCAGAATTAAACAAATCTGTGTGTTGAACCAAGTTCCAGATGGTAACGGTTCAGTCCATTCTCCCTTTTCTGGGCAAGGATGACTGGATGTGCTCGGTAGATCTCCAGGACAGGTTTTACGACATAAAGATGAACAGGCAGTCCAGGAAATAGCTTCACTTTCGGCTGGGACCCAGTCATTACCATTTTGGAGCACTGCCTTTTGGACTCGCCACAGCCCCCAGGGTGTTCACCAACTGCATGGCAATAGTATCAGCACACCTCAGACTGCAGGGATTTCGGGTGTTTCCTTATCTGAACGACTGGCTCATTACCTATATTCAAGTAATGGAAAAGCTTTGCTATTTGAGCTTAGCAACGTAAACTTTACCCCTTTTCAGCTTCTATTTATCACGTATTAGATTTCCTTGCTCACCCTTTTCAGAATGGTGCTAGTACCTCAGCCATTAGGATGCAGTTGGCAGCAATTTCAAATTACCATACAGGGTTGAATGGGCGCACCCATTACTTCTTACAAATTGAGCAAGGCCTTCTTGAAAGGGACACTCCTAAAAAGCCTTCTTTTAAAGATCCTACTCCTCCGTGGGACCTGAATTTGATGCTGCAGCTTAACGTAACCTCCCTTTGAACCAGCAGCTACATGTGACCTTAAATATGTTTTATGGAAAACTCTCTTCTTGGTTGCCATCACTTCTGCAAGAAGAATTTGAGATCCAAGTGTTATTTTTTAAACTTCCATACTTGGTTTTCCATAAGGACAGATTGACTTTACGTACCAACCTGTCCTTTCTTCCAAAAGTGGTCACAGAATCCAACATAAATAGTTCTATCAATCTGCCAGTATTTTTTCCCTAAATTTGCAAACAAAAGAGAATACATATTGCATTTACTGGATGTTCATAGACAGTTGCACTTCTGTTTGTATAGAACAGAAAAAAATTAGAAAAGCAGACCAACTTGTTTCTTTTTCTGGACCAAAATTGGGAAAATCAGTTTCTAAAATTTCTCAAGAAAATTGGTTGACAAATTGCATCTCCTTTTTCTTTAATAAATTGGGCATTCCTCTCTCACATCCATTGAAAGCACACTCCACTAGATTTGTGCCTACTTCCACTTTTTTTTCAGTCTTGGATGTCTATGGATGATTGCTACTCCTCTTACCTTTATTACTCACTACAGATTGGATCTGGTTTCTAGAGGTGGGGGGCATCATTTGGTTATGGTGCTCAGAGTATCCTTCCTTGAGTCCAGTTTGGATTCAAGTTGCTAGGGATGCTGTCCCATTTGTGAGGGTAGAGTGAAGATTGACCTAGTCGGATAAAGAAGTTTATGTACTTAACCATAACATTCCATCTGTGTCAGTCTTCATTCTTTCCTCACATCCACTCCCACCTACTCCCGTCCATGACTTCTGGAAGAACGAACAGTTATATGCTCTCTGAGTGGATACATTTATATGTTTACATGACTTTGAATACGGTTTCCCATATTTCTCTGTCCTTTTACACCTTATAGCAGCAAACAAGATCTCTCAAGCTTCTCCCTTAACTTCAATGCGCCTTGCCAAATACCAGAGATCTGGTGGCTGCAAGCTGTAGCATTGGCAGAGTCTGATCCAACGGATCAGATCCGAACCCATTTGTGATGAAAGAATGAAGACTGGCAACAGATGGAATATTATAGTAAGTACATTAATTTTCTCTACCTCGCCAGTGGAGAGACCTTGAATCCCCATACCGTGCCATGCTGTACTGTAGCTGTTAGATTGGACATAAACCCATAAACCCATTTTGAGTATTTTCATTCTTGGACAACAAAAAAAATACAGCTTTGCCAGTCATTTCACCAAACACCTTATTCCTAGAATTTGTGAAATGACACTCTGAAGGAGGAAACAAGAGCACAAAATGTCTTGCAGGAGGAATGGTTCCCCCACAGACTGTCACACAGAGGGCTTCTTTGGTAATATGCGAGTCTGTTTTTTGGTGTAAGAGATTCCCAATGAGAAGTGACCATGGCCTTTGAGCACTTTCTTACATTCCATTTTGTGAAATGATGCTTGACACAGCAAGATGTCAGATAACTGTTTATTCCCAAAAATATATTAAAAAGGGGAAGCCAAGTATCCTGTGGCTACTTAAATTCGTTGAAAGCTGCTTGCCAGCTGCAAACCGCTCTGCAGCACTTGCTCAAAACTCAGACACACATGAATCTGAGCAGCTGTGTGCTGTAACTGCTGAGTTGTACACCTACTCTCTTCATGCATCTGATGTACCTTCTGGTAAGATGCATCCAGAAAATGTCTTTTATTGGACATGGGTTTCTTGAAACTTAAGCACCAAGTCTATGAACCATAATCCAGTGGTAGTGACTGATTTTAAACGTAGCCTAGTCTAAAAGCTGAGTACATCTATGTAACTATTACTTGAACACAACTGCCATCTACTTTTTGTCTTGACACTCAAGTGCATGCAGTATCCCTTTTATCATGCAAAGTAACCTTTTATACAGAAGTACTTAAAATCTGGTCACAACATTCAGCATTTAGAATAAGTAGCACCTTTTACAGCAAGCAAGCTTCAGTACTATGTAGTCTTCTAATGCATATACACTATAGGAGTACTTAATTCAAGCCACATCAAAATGTGTATGCAAATAAACTGAAACGGCAAAGCAGTAATCACAAGCTTATTTTAGCTTTAGACTACTTTCTGTGGAATGATCTGTTAACATCTGGATGTTAGTACATCTTAACCAGTCGTCCAGAAACAAATTTTGTCATAATGCACATAGATTGTTGGCAGGCCATCCTTTTTTGGTAAATTTAGCAAATCACAAGTGAGCAAGTGGAATGCTGCCTTCTAGGCTTGTTTCATTTTACTGTACTTTAACTTGTCCATGCATCTACTTGCAAAGACTTCCCTTGACTTTACATAATTATCATTTTTGAGTAGTGTTCTTTACTGCCTATATGGTGGGTATCATTACCTTTTGTCAATTAACAGAGAACTAATTAAATTAATTATGCAGTCCTGTATATACTTTCACATTTAAAGTAAGATAAAGAGAGTGCATAAATTTATTTATGATTAATCCTCTTCATATGATAAAAATGGGACTTTTTTAATGAAAATACGAGATTTTAATGGTAAACTTTGCCCACACTTGCTGCGGGATGTTGTGGTTTTAATTTTTCCCTACTCGAAAAGATCCCTTTTATAGAATCTGAATTCTCCATTATTAATGTGCGTCACCTACAAAATGTCTTTTAACACAGTTATTAATGGAAACTTTATTCTAAAATGTCAATACATTTATTTTTCATGTTTTTTTCCCCAGAGGATGCAACTGTCCAAATTAGGGGCTGTCCTCCTGGGACAGATGACAGCCCTTTTATACAAAAGTCAGGATACTTAAAGGATTATGATTGGGTCTTGTATCATAACCATCTTGTGTGTTTGAGACCTGGATGCCAAGAAATTCACGTTGGGAGCAAAGCTTGGTAGGTGAATCTCTGTGTTCCAGGTCTAGAGCATACGGTAGAGGGTTATGATTGGAGACCCAATCATAATTCATTGTAGTATATGGAGCTTTATCTGCTCCATATACTACCACTTGCAGAAAAAGTCTAGGCGTGCATAGTGTTTTACTGGCTTTCGAAGCTGGTAAAGCTGTTAGTGAGCACCGTCAGAGACAGTAGCATACTGCTCTTATAATTTTTCTTAAGAATTTTCGACAAATCCAAAAAAGTGGGGAGCAACAGAGGATCAAAGTCACGGACCATTATTAAATATTGCTTTAATTCCCTTAAAGTTAATAAATAGGTTTTGAAACTATATGCATTTTCTTAACTATAAGAAATATGAAACTTAGTGTAGTCTTCAGTGATTTACCAGACAAACATTTATGAAGTATTGGGCAAAAATGAGGCTTAATCTAGGACGTTTGAGAGGTAAGCAGGTAGAAATTAAGTGGTCCTCTGCCAGATACAGTTTTTAAATGCTGTTGCACTTCATTCTGCCACCCTTACAAACACCTTCTGCCGCTGTTTTTTTTTTTTCCCAGCTGGTACTGTTCAGTGTTTGTTCCTAGCACAAGAGACTGTTAACAGTGCTGGGGGGAGCCCTATACAAGGTTTTAGTAAACATTCCTAAATGCTGTTAAGACTGAATTTTGCACTAGATAGGCACATACGTTTAATCTTTTTCCTGATTTTTGGTGTGTAATTGTGGCACTCTGTGCACTATATTTATATTATTTACACTCCGTATCCTGTTAGGTGCGTTAAGGCTGATTTATAAGTCTTTTGAATGTTCCTGTCAGTTTGAATCTGTTATATTTGTTATTGTTTAGATGTCTAGTAGACCCAGCAAATCTGTCTCTCTCAGCAGATACGTATACCATACCCACTCCTGTAGGTCTTGCACATCAGCTTGCTTCTATAGCTGTTATCCTAAGAAATTACCAAATTAGATTTTTATGGACAGTGTGAAGTAGAAGACTTGCTCATAAAATCTGGCGCCTCTGGTACTTGACTACATCAGATTTCTAAAGAGGGTTACATTTTCCTTTTGTATGGAGAAGGAATTTCAAATTTCTATGGAGTAGCCAACTAAATTTTAAAAACACAAGTGTTCCTGGCTAAAATATTTTCTATTTTCTCAAAGCTGTCATCAAAATGAGCTGTGCTGATGTAACATTATTTTCAGTTGTAGTTTCACATGTCAGCTTTACGCAGTTTTCTTTTTTGTGTTTATGATTTTGTTTACATCCGCACCTTAAAATCAGTGGCCATACTACCTGATGACATCCATCCAGGCAGTAGATGGTAGTGCACATAATTGCTGTAGCAGCAGTGTTTTTTTCTGTTTAGCTTATTCTAATATTACCCTTTCTGTCACAGTTTTCGTTTGCATAAGGCTGTGTCCTGCCTTCTTGTATTTGTCCACATTTGCTCACTGCGGAAAGCCCCTGTTCAGCAGCTCTCCATGGAGGAAAGCTCCATATCAAAACACTTCCCAAATATCGGTAATGTGAAAGACAGCTTGGTTATTTCTTGTCACTAGCTGGTATTAGAAAATGAGTGAATGATCTGAGTAGAGAGTTCAGTATTCATTAACCTTCGGACTTGGCATGCAGAGAATGCTCAAAGAAACTTGCAGGCTGCCCTTGCACTTCCCTCTTCCTGTGATATCCTACATCTCTCATTCATGATGTCCTTCAAGGATGCATCTGCAGTCCTTACATATGGGTTGTCCTGCCTCAGGCAGCCCTTCGGTCGGCCGGATTCCAAAGTCTGGGTCCGGCGTCGGCTGATGTCGCCCTTTCCCCGACGTCATAGCGCCTGGGGTATAAAAACGTCAGCCGACGCCATCTTCCCCAGTCTTTCTTGCCGCGTGGTGCCCGAAGCAGAAGCAGTTCGCAAGTGCCGGTCGGCCAGCTCCTGTAACTTCGGCTACCAAAGACTTCAAAAGCTAAGTACCCCGTTGGGGACTCTTTCTTGCCTCAGCCGATGTCAGATCAAACGCTTAAAGTTAATAATTGCTTAACTTGTGGGAAACAAATACCTCATAAGGATTTCCATTCTTACTGCCTCCCCTGCCTAGGCCCAGACCACGACGTCTCGGCCTGTACAGCCTGTGCCTCCTTCAACCGACGCACTCGTAGGTGTCGGGCGGAGTTTGCAGAGGAATTTTTTGGGGCTAGTTACTGTTACAATATGCGGTCGGAGACTCCGACTTCTCATTTAACCAAAAAACGGAAGGACAAGGACCGACACATGCGGACCGTGGTTTCGGCTGAAACCATACCTAGGCCTACCACGAGTGTCACCGTCTCGGCTGAAACAGAGTCCTTGGTACTTCCGACCGTCGAAACCGCACAACCGACAACCTCGGCCCCTGAGGCCTCTTCTGAGTCAGTTATAGAATTTCCCTCAGAAACCAGTGTTCCGGAAACATCCGACACCATTTCCCTAGACAAAACTACGCCAGCACGTGGAGCAGCCAGGCCTCCTGCATCCATGTCCATAAAGGCATTCACAAGGGCTAAAGCTGCTAAACAGCCAAAATCTCTGCCTCCCAAGGCTATTCCTCAGGGATCCACTACAGGTTCACAGATTTTAAGTTTAGCTGAGGACCTTATTTCCTTAATTAGGGGCTCTCAGCCACATCCGGACAGGGGCTCTCAACCTCCTCTAGACAAAAGGCCCAGGGTTGAGCCTACTGATCCCCAGTCCTCTGATGAGGCCTCAGATGGCTCTGCTCTTTCAGACTACCAGGAGGAGGCCTTTACGGCCTACGAGGATTCTGATGCAGAGGAATCCATTCCCTCTGCCTCCCCTCCTGAAGAGCTGTCCTTTGGGGAGACCCTTCACTCCATGAGAGAGCATTTCAAATGGCAGGGCCAGGAATTCTCTGATTCCAGGAAGAGATTAAGGACATTTTTGCATTTACCTCAGCATAGACCTTTGGCTATTCCTCCTGTTTTGAATGTCATTGATGATGTGTATTCTGAGTCTAGCATTACCCCTGACTCCCTTCCTCCGGCTCCTGTCAAACCCGATGGGTACTACAGGGTCCCGGACTCGCATCATTTCCTTTACAAGGCCCACTCTGCTGACCCTGAAATTATTTCCCAGGGCCCTAAAGGGGTTGCATCTGCCACTACTAAAATCCACTCCCCTCTGAAAGGGAGTCCAGGGCTTTAGAGAGATGGGGTAAAAAAGTGTATACTTCCACTCTTTCTATGAGGGCATTAAATTGTCAATTCCATATGATACAGTACCAAGAGTATTTGTTAGATGAATTGCATAAAAAACTGTCTTCACCTGAACCCCTAGATCGCAAGTCACTTCAGGATCTGGTACATAACTCACAACAGGTTAGCAACCATTTCTTGCAGTGTGGTTATGATGCATTGGAAGCTTCATGTAGGTCAGCAATGACAGGTGCAGTCATACATAGGCATGCTTGGCTGAAGGAACAATCTCTGCCAGATCATGTTAAAGCAAAGCTTCTGGATGCGCCACTGGAAAAGCAAAAGTTATTTGGCTCCACTGCGCAGGAGGTCTTAAAGAAATTTGAGGAAAAGGCTAAGTCTGTACAGACGGCCAAAGATTTTCTCCAGGTCCAACCACCAAGATTCAGCAGAAATTGGCCCTCTAAGAATTTGTCCTTTCCAGACACAGAGAGATTTCAAAGAGGCAAGAACAGGCGTGCCAGAGATAGAGGGCAAGCTAGAGGCTCCTACAGAGGACGTCAATGGCAGCCTCCTAACCAGAGAGGTAGTGCAGGACCTACAACTGCTCCACAAGGACAGACTCAATGACTTTACCTTGACCCGCCAACCAGGGCTCAGTTGGAAGCACCTTTGGGCGGAAAGCTATCTTTATTCTCAAAAAATTGGCACAGTATTACAAGGGACAAATGGACACTGCAAATAATAGGCAAAGGATACAGGTTTTTCATACATTACCAAAAAGAAAAGGCATGCCAAACCTGCCACCGAATCAAAGAGCAGAGGCTTTAAAACAAATTTCCAACCTATTGCACATGAAAGCTATAGAAAAGGTTCCTCTCACAGAATAAGGCCAAGGATTTTATTCCAGACTATTCCTTGTCCCAAGAAAAGAAAAACAATGGAGGCCTATTCTCGACTTGTCCGCACTGAATACTTATCTCATTGTGCCAAAATTCAAAATGCTGACCCTACAGCAACTCTTTCCCATGCTGGGCAAGGGGTCTTGGCTGGTAACTCTAGACCTCAAGGAGGCATACCTGCATGTCCCTATCAGACAAAGTTGCAGAAGACACCACAGATTTCTTGCAGGTTCAGAGCATTATCAATTCTCAGCATTGCCCTTTGGCTTATCTACTGCGCCCAGAGTATTCACGAAATGCCTGGCATCAGTAGTTGCACACTGCAGACTTTAGGGGATTCAAATATACCCATATCTGGACGACTGCTTTATACAAGCGGACAGCCAACAAACTTTGGTGAAACACTTGAATTATGCCATCCGCCTACTTCATGCTTTGGGATATACAGTCAACATTCACAAATCAAGACTTGTTCCATCCCAAAGGATAATTTTTCTGGGTGCGAAACTAGACACAACCACCCAAATGGCTTTTCTCATGGAAGAAAAACAAAGACAACTACCAGATTATTTCGAAAATCTGACAAAACAAACTCAGCTGACTGCAAGGAAAATCCTGCAGGCCCTGGGTTACATGGCATCTTGCATTCTTCTGATTCCACAAGCAAGGCTACATATGAGGAAACTACAGTGGTACCTAAGGAGTTTATGGTGCCAGCACAGTCACAGCCTAGAAGCTTTGATACCACTCATTCCATGCCTTCAAAAGGAATTTCTGTGGTGGGCTCAAGCAAGCCAGTCAAACAGGGGTCTGCCCTTCAGCAAACCAATAATCAGCCAAACCATTACAACGGACGCTTCAGACCATGGATGGGGAGCACACTTGGAGGGCAGATGCATCCAAGGACTATGGTCACAGAAAGAATTGCACATGCACATAAACCAAAAGGAAATGCTGGCGGCGATACATGCAATCAAGGCCTTCAAACATTTTCTGCATCAAGGACACCTGCTAATAAGGACAGACAATACCACAGTTATGTGGTACATAAACAAGCAAGGAGGTACTCATTCCTACCCTCTTTGCAGGCTGGCAATGAATCTTTGGGAACTTTCCCTAAAACTCAATATAGAGCTGCAATCCCACTTTGTGCCAGGAAAAGACAATATACTGGCGGACAGCCTAAGCAGAAATATCATGGATCCACACGAATGGATGCTGCACCCAGACATCTTCCTTCAGATAACATAATTATGGGGGAGGCCGGACATAGATCTTTTTGCCTCCCAACACAACCATCAGCTGAAGAAATTCTGCTCAAGGACATACCACCCACAAGCATGGAAAGTGGACGCCCTCTCTTTCAGCTGGAATACTCTAACAGTGTATGCATTTCCACCTCTTCCATTAATGACCAAGGTCTTACTGAAGATCAGGACAGAGCAGCCCAAAGTGATTCTGATAGCTCCGGACTGGCCCAGACAGCACTGGTACCCACTGTTAAGGAGCATGTCACGCACAAAACCGTGGCCTCTACCACAATGGCCACTTCTGACACAACACAATTACAAAACTCTGCACTCCAGTCTGAAAACCTTGCAGCTGACAGCCTGGAGAATACCTTGACTCCTCACCAGGACAAGCTATCCAAGGCAGTGAAGGACATCATCATGGAAGCTCGCCTGCCTTCCACAAGAAAGGCATATTCAGCAAAATGGAAAAGATTTCGCACTTGGAACACCACAAAGGGCCTAGATGCGACAGTGATGAACTTAGCACATATCCTGGAATACTTGGCAGAAATGCTCCACAATGGCCTTTCTTACTCTTCCATAAAAATTCATGCTTCAGCAATTTCAGCAGAATACAATACTGATCCACCTGTCTTCTCATCCTCTACTAAGGCAGTTTCTAAGGGGAGTTAAAAACATCAATCCTCCAAGGAAACCCCCAGTGCCTACATGGGACCTTAACTTCATGTTGGAAAAATTAACTCTACCTCCCTTTGAACCAGCAGCATCTTCAGAACTACAGTTCCTGTCTTGGAAGACTGCCTTCCTTCTGGCCATAACCTCAGCAAGAAGAGTATCTGAGTTGCAGGCCCTCATGGCAGTACAACCATTTCTTATTTTTCATCAGGACAGAGTTTCACTGAGAACCAATCCTTCATTCATGCCAAAGGTGGTATCCAGGGTCTTACTTAACCAAGCTATTCACATGCCTACCTTCTTTCCAAATCCACAGGACACAGGGGAGAAACTTCTGCATACCCTGGACATTCACAGACAGTTGCGCTACTACTTGGACAGAACTAAGACTTAATCTGACCAGCTATTTGTAGCATATGCTGCTGGGGTACAAGGAAAAGCAATTTCCAAACAGACAATTTCAAAATGGATAGGGAATTGCATTCGATTCTGTTACTCTTTTCATGGCAAAACCGTGCCAGCTAACATTAGACCTCATTCCACCAGAGCCACAGCCACCTCCACAGCCTTCTTAAGAGGGGTGGCTACCAAGGACATTTTAGAAGCTGCTGCACGGAGCTCCGTGCATACATTTTCCAAGCATTACAACTTACCCTTATATTCCATATCCAGAGCAGGCTTTGCTACGGCAGTCCTGCAGGGCATTTTAGCTACACCATCCCTTTCTTAGATCCTACCTCCCCCAGCTTGGCTATGGTATTCTACCCATATGTAAGGACTGCAGATGCATCCTTGAAGGACATAGTACAGTTTTGTACCTACCATAAATGTAGATGTCAGATAGGTATGCATCTGCAGTCAGGTTTAACCCTCCCTCCTTCCCCTCTGTGGTATTTCCTGGGTACTTATCCCTCTTATAGCTAGCTGGGGTTATCTATTGTAGTGTATTTGTTTTATATTACTGTGCATGTTTGGATTTTTTGCATCTCTCCAAATTTAGCCTTCCTTAGAGGGCACCTGGCATCTGGGGCAAGAAAAACTGAGGAAGATGGCGTCGGCTGACATTTTTATACCCCAGGCGCTATGACGGGGAAAGGGCGACATCAGCCGACGCCGGACCCAGACTTTGGAATTCGGCCGACTGAAGGGCTGCCTGAGGCAGGACAACCCATATGTAAGGACTGCAGATGCTTACCTATCGGACTTCTACATTTATGGTAGGTACAAAACTGTACTTTCTAATTCTTCCTGCCGCTAAATGTGTTTTTTATTCCAAATGTGTCCCATGCTACTTTCTTGACAGAGTTTAGGAAATTAATGTTTGGGTTCTTTTTCCGTGGTATTGAATGCAGGTTAGAGAGCTTATTCACCCTGTTTGTTTCCTTTCATATTTTGAGATCCTTGATGCAGAGTAAACAGAACTTCTCTTTTTAGGAGATTCATGCACTTTAGTTTGATTTGTACTGGATTAATTTCAATCTGGGGTGGACTTTCCTTACTCTTGCTGTTTAGGGATTTGGTTCCATTTAACCACCACAACTGATACTTCTGTTTGCTGTGGTCATACTTAGAAAATGTTTGTCAGCAATTATAAATGTATGTATTTGTTTAGGATCTCAGCACAAACCTTGTCCTTGTGATTTCTGTGTAAACTAATGATGTTTTTAGGATGTGAAGTAAACAGTTTCAGTTTTTACGTGTTAGAGCTTCAGGTTAATGCTAATTTTCAGAGCAGGGCCTTGTTTCTGGATATACCTTTGCCATTATTTCTGGTAATTCTAAAAGCAGGCTGGGGGGGGGGGGTGGCACTGTTGTCTTCTGACTTTTTCTCCTAGTTTCCTAATGAAGTCAAGCTCTTCTAAGAGCAAATTCTTTGAAATTAAATCCATCGGTTGACCAAACATGCCCTGTTAACTAAAAATTAAACCAATGCCTACAGGATCAAAATTCCATCACAGGGTTGTTGAGAGTCCGATTATTTAAAAAATTGGGCACTCATTTCATCTACATTTTATTTCTAAAACCAAAATAAATCCAGTTCTAAATCCTCCTAAATAAAGATAGACTCCAGCTCATTCATTTTGTAGGTTTTATTGGGGTAAAGTGCTTTAATCCTTGTAGACTTCTTCAGATCCAGTTCTTAAATCTAAATTTTCTATAGTCAATATGCTAGTATAAGTACTGTTACAGAATGGGTGTAATATACTGTAGGAAAATCCTGTACCACCTGCTTGGCCTTTCACCTGCTCAGAATGAAGACGTGATAGGATGATGTAAGCATCCCCTTGCAAATGAGGGGATGGGTCTAAGCAGTGCTTGGTAAGCCCATGTGTCCAGCTCTTGGAACTCTAACGTGTTGCCAATGCTCCATCTTAAAAAAAAAAAAAAAACATACAGACTTCAAAATTACTCCTAATCCATCAGTTTTACGTGGCAAGTCTACCAGACTGAATTTTACAAATGGTGTAGAGACACTTTTTGCAGTCAAACATAACTGTTTTAATAAATATTCACTATTTAAAATATTTTTAAACTGCTGGAACTAAATCTCCCTCATCTAACAGAGCCTGTTGATGGGTTCTGATAACCAAATTGCATTTTCACTTGCTCGTTGCAAGCTTCCTCAGATCTTGAGTTAACCTATGAATAATGCAGCAGTTGGATTGTGGAAAAGTGTCAACTGTACTGAAGTGTTACTTAACCAGTGATCCCACTAAGAATTTTTCTGGGATCAACCAAGTGACGTCATCAAACATTTGTGTTTCTCTTTCATATTTACATTAATAGCAAATCCATGCTACATGCAAGTTAAGGAGATATTTCATGTCCTGATTGAAATCACTGTTAGTATTTCTGACATAAGGGTTGTCACCCATGATGTCCTCTGGGGTTCCAAAACCTTATTTTTCCCAAGGTTGTACGTCCGCATGACCTTGGCATGTAAGCGTAGGGTGTATAGACAGATGTGCAAGTGTGTACCTCAGACTATCTCTCCTCCAGCCCGAATGTAGGTTGTGCATCCATTGGATTAATCACAGTTTGGTCATTGGTACCATTGCTTTGCTTGATTTGTTTATGCAGATATGTACCTCTTTGAGGAACCTTCCTTTGCCTTTTTTATTTAGTCTTTTTTCAGACTTTAGATGTCTGCTAGGAGTATGTGCAAGTGTGGTAGGCAGATCCTGTAGAAGGATTTGAACACTTGATTGCCTTTTCTTTCTAGGGCCAAAACATGATTACAGATCTGATCCATTCGTCAACCATTTGATCTTCGTATTTCACTGTTGCAGTCATCACATTTGGGTTATCTGCCTGCAAGTAACCCTTAGCCGGCCTGAATACCAGAGTCTTCTGATTCCTGCGTTTGATGCTGTCTCTTCTTCCATGACGTCAGGTATTCAGGAGTATAAAGCATGCAGCCGACACCATTACATCAGTCTTTCTTGCCGTGCAGTGCCCGAAGCAGAAGCAGTTCGCAAGTGCTGGTTGGTCGACTCCTGAAATTTCTGTTTTTGAGATTCAGACCCAAAGTCTTCAAAAAAGATAAGTACCCCATTGGGAATACTTTTTCTTGCTCCAACCAATGTCAGTAAAAGTTAACAGTTGTCTTGCCTGTGGAAAGCAAATACCTCAAAGATTTTCATTCTTACTGCATCCCCTGTTTAGCCCAGATCACACCATCCCTCGCTATTGGTTTTGCGTCTTGTTTAACCCCCAACTATTCGTCGGGCTATCTTCGCAGAAAATTATTTTCATACTCTGAGTCTCAGTACTCCAAAAGGGCTTCATTAAGCCGTCCGACTACCGATCTTCTGGAAAAACGTAAGGGTAAAGAGAGACGAACCGCATAGGTCCAAAACTGCCGACGACGCTTCCGTTAAGCTAGTCGCCAGTCCACCCATACTCAGTGAAGCGCTTTTGCAGCCCCTGATACCCGCTACATCAGATTCGCAGGCCTATACTGAGACCCATTTGGAGTCCGGTACGCTGCGAGATGCTTCTTTGACTATGAAACCTGCGGATGTCTCTACCTTGGATGGGTCTGGAGCCACTGTGCAGGCACCGGCATCTGAGGGTGTATTCAGGTCTACAGACTTGCATTTTAAACCAAAGCCATCTTCTTCATCCAGGCCTAAAACTCGCACCATGGCTAGAAAACCGACGTCCAAACTGCATGCTCAGGCCCATATGCCTAAAAACAAATGCTTAGAATGGCTGAAGACCTTATTTCCTTAATTAGGGGAACTCAGCCTTCCTCCTCTGAGACCTAAAACTGATTTTCCTTCTGATTCTTCTGATCAGGAATCTGATATTTATGTTCCTTCTGATTACCAGGATTTGCCCTTGTCTACCTATGAGGATTCTGATGCAGAGGATTCCATTCCCTCTGCTTCCCCTCCAGAAGATTTTTCTTTTGGTGAAACCTTGCACACTCTTTGGGTGCATTTCTGCTGGGAAAGCCAGGATTTACTCTTGACTCCAAAAAGAGGCTTAGGGAATTCTTACTCCTTCCTCAACATAGGCCTTTAGCTATCCCTCCTGATGTTCTTAGTGTTTAACTGTTGCAGTCATTACATTTGGGATCCCTGCTTGCAGGTAGCCCTCAGTCGGCCTAATTATCAAAGACTTGGGTCCTGCGTCGGTTGCTGTCTCATCTTCCATGACGTCAGGTAGTCAGGGGTATAAAGCATGCAGCCGACACCATTTTATTGATGTTCTTCATCTCACATTGCTGCAGTCCTTACTTATGGGTAGTCCGCTGTCCTCGGTCGGCCCGAATACCAAAGTATTAGGCTGACGTCGGTCATGGGCGCACAGCCCTGACATCAGAGCGTCAGGGTATAAAAGCGCATGACCGACGTCATATCCTCAGTCTTTTTTGCCGCATGGTCCGATGCAGAAGCAGCGTTGCAAGTGCCGTTCAGCTTTCTGAAATTTTTCGATCTGAAGTAGGATATTCATTTGTCTGCAACCTGTGGGTTATGGATCCGATATCGGATCCGAACTGGCATGGTTTTCCAGCTATGGATCCAAGCTCTCAGCTCCTCCCCTCACCCATAATGCCCTGCTCTACTCTCATGATCTCAGATCTCGTTTGCCGCGCATGGTGACTGGATTGGTTTCTAAAGCTCTCAAGCTAAGTGCTAGTTTTCTACAGTTAATATTAGAATTTTGAAGTTTTTTATTGATTTTTTGTGTGAAAGTGTAGGTTTCCCCTTTGATATTTTTACTTTTAGAGTTAATCTAAAATTATTTCCCTCCCCTCGCTGTTGGCGTAGTGTGTGTGTGTTGGGCCTGTGTGTGTATATTGTTTAGTTACATTAGTTTAGTAACTTCTTTATAGATTGGGATGGCTGAACAGCCCAAATCTATATTTTCTAAATGCTCCGAGTGTGGCCATAAGCTTTCCCCAGCTGATGGCCACACTCTGTGTGTTAGATGCCTGGAGGTTGAACACCTCACATCTGGATGCTCCATTTGTGCAGGGTTCAACCCCAGGGCACTGAAGGAGCGGAGGTCCAAGCTAGTTTTGGCGGGCCTCTTACCGCCGGACTCGGCTCCGACCTCCGCTCCTTCGGGAGTAACCGTGCCTTCGGTTCTTCCCTCCGTGGCACCCCCTCCTCCTCCTGGGACTCAACCTCCCGTTTCTGGTTCGGAGGACAGGGATGCTAGGAAAAAGGACCGGAGGGAGAAGCACCACAAGCGGCGGGCCGAGACCTCTGTTTCGGCCCCGCCAGCCAAGCGGGCTTCTCCCGGCTCCGTGTCGGCTCGGTCTCCTCCTTCACGGCCCCGGTCTCCAGTGTGCTTTTCACCGGGACCTGAGGAGGAGGAGACCCGATCTCCGTCGAGGCTATCGAGGAGGCACTCCAGGCCTACCTCGGTAGCCTCGTCGAGATCTACGTATAGCCTTTCGGATGCTGATCTGGACCGGATGATAAGGTTCATCCAGGCCCAGATGCAGATGGAGTGCTCTTGCCTCCCCTCTGGGGAGCTCAACACCCTTTTCAAACCTATTGCTCCTTCTCCGACCCGCTATCCGGGTTCGGAGCAGCTGGAGCCGAGCAGCCGAGCGGGGTGGGTCGGCGCCGATAGTACTTGGTACCGGATCCGACCCTGCCCTCGAGTGCATCGGATCCGACCTCCGGAGCCTGGATCCGAGCCTCGGATCCGGGGATCAGTGCTCCTTCGCGCCCGTCTGTGTCGGAGCGCACTGTCGCCGGATCCAGCGCTTCGGCGCCGGCTCCGATCCACTCTTCGGATCCGAGGGGGAGCCGATTGTCGGATCCTTTGGTCGAGGTCGGCTCCCCTTCGGCGTTTGTAGTGGAGAGGGCCCTGTTGAGGGTCTCCGGACCCCCGGCACTTGTTCCGGCTCCGTCCCGCGCTCCCTCTGCACTGGGCCAGGCTTCCACCATCCGGCCCTTGGGACAGCCCGCTTCTGTGCCCCAAGTTGCTCCAATGGAACAAGTTGCTGCTTGCGAGGAGTCCTCTGACAGCCCCCCAGAGGATGTCCCTCGCAAGCATACGTGCAAAAGGAGGCACATTGACTCCCCCGAGTCTCTCACGGAAGACACTGACTTGGAGGAAGGGGAAGGCTCCCCACGGTCACCCCCCGAGGATGTCTCATTTGGAGACATCATGGAAATGCTCCGTATAAGAGGGGGTGGTCTGCCCCCAAGTCTTCCTCGGACGAGTCCGTGTTCTTGGAGGCATTTGAAGCGGGCCCGTCTTCCTCTTGGGTGTCCCCTGCCGACCCGCTGGTGGACCTCATTACCACCAGGGCGTGGAAGGAACCGGACACCGTGGAGCCAATTCCTAAGAGGCCCGATAGGATCCTTAGCCCACCGTCCGACCGTGCCCATTGGAGTAAGGGGCCTCCGGTAGATGCCATGTTGACGGGCGGCCACCAAGAGGGAACTTGCTCAGGAGAGTCCTCAGTCCATCCCCGAGCAAGGAGTCTCGGATGATGGACCGCTTGGGGAAGCGGATGTTTAGTTCAGCGACCTTCTCGGTAAGGGCTGAACTACTTGGCACATGTCATTAGGATGCAGCGAGATCTCATTAAAGAATATGCTGCATCTCCCCCAGAGTCCATGTCGGAGGAGGACAGGGTTCTGCACTCCACCCGTATGTCCACTCTTAGGTCAGTTACTAATATCTCTATGCGGCTACTCTCCCACGCTACGGAAGGCGCCGCTAGAGCTGCGGGGGCAGGCCTAGTCACTAGACGTCAGGCCTGGCTCCGTCACTGCGATTTTTCTGAGCCCTTCAAAGCGTCATTTGCGACGCCCCTTTGATGGTTCTGCTCTCTTTGGCAAAACCGTTCGCGAAACGTTGACCCAGAGCGAGAAGGACGGGAAGACGCTGTCTGCCATCGGAATCCGCTTCTCTGCACCCCAGAGGCCCTACTCTAGGAACCAAAAGGGTCAGAAGAAGATGTGGTTCCGAAGTCGCAGCAGTCCCAGCCTGCTCCGGACAACCAGTCCTTCCGTGGCAGAGGAGGACAGGGAGGACGCCGCCCTAGAGGCAGAGGGGCTCCCAGAAACTTCGGGTCCAGGGAACCCTTCTCTGAACGGCCGCGCAGCAACCCTGAGGGTTGCCCGACTGCTCCACTCTGGAGGCAGTCGGGGACGTTTTTCGGGGCACCTAGCGGCATGGGAGTCCATAACATCAGACCGCTGGGTTCTCCAAATCATATCCAGAGGATATCGCATCCCTTTCCTTCACCTTCCAAAGTTGAAGTCCCTCCCAGACGGCCCACCCGGTCAACGGGAGGCCGCTTTGGCAGAAATTGGCCATCTGCTAAAGAAAAGAGCCATCCAGCCCGTCCCCCCAGACCAGATCGGATCAGGGTTCTACTCCAGGTTCTTTTTACTGCCAAAGAAGACGGGGAACTAAGACCAATCCTAGACCTCTCTCTCTTGAATCTGGCAGTCCCCAAAGAAAAATTCCCAATGGTCACTCTGCAATCTATTCTCCCCCTTCTGGGAGAAAATCACTGGATGTGCTCGATAGACCTCAAGGACGCGTACTACCACATCCTGATGGACAGGCGCTCCAGGAGGTTCCTCCGCTTCCGGCTGGGAGACAGTCACTACCAGTTCCGGGTCCTTCCCTTTGGTCTCACCACAGCCCCCAGGGTGTTCACCAAAGTATTAGCAGTGGTAGCGGCCCACCTGAGGCTTCAGGGGGTGCAGGTCTTTCCCTACCTGGACGACTGGCTTCTTACCGCCCCAACAAGGCATCTACTTTCATTGGCGCGAGACTCCTTTCTCCATCTTGCTCCTTTTCTGGGCATTACAATAAATACAAAGAAATCCAACCTGGCGCCCACACAGCTCTTAGATTTTATAGGGGCCAGGCTAGACACAAGGAGTTCTGAGCCTTCCTCACTGCGGACAGAGTTCAAAATCTGCAGCTCCAGGTGCGGGCCATTCTCCACTCAAGTTCTGTTCCGGCGGAGTTGGTCCTGAGGGCTCTAGGGTCCATGGCATCTGCTATAGCACCACTTCCTCTTGCCAGGCTCAATATGCGCATCCTACAGTGGACTCTCTTAGTACAGTGGTCATACCTTGCTCTCCCCATGCATCATCCCATTGCGATCAGCAAGGCTTGCAAGCGGTCCCTCTTGTGGTGGGTTCACTCCCCGGATCTCCACAGGGGCCGCCCATTTTGTGCTTCTCCCCCTCTCGCCACGGTGACCACAGACGCCTCCCGCCTCGGGTGGGGGGGGGCACTTTGCGGGCCGGACCGTCCAAGGCACGTGGAACGATTCAGAGACCTTACTGCATATCAGCGTTCTAGAGATGAGAGCAGTGCTCTTAGCGTTGCTAGCACTTCAGGACTTTCTTCCCTTGGGAACAATTGCGATTCAATCGGACAACATGTCTGTGGTCTGGTACATCAACAAGCAAGGGGGAACAAGGTCTTACCCTCTTTGTTGAGAAGCCATGAGAGTTTGGGAATGGGCAATCTCCACCAACCGCTTTCTAATAGCAACGCACATTCCGGGTCGGTCCAACATCCTAGCGGACAAGCTCAGTCGCACCATTCTGACCCCTTACGAGTGGTCTCTCAATTGTCAAGTAGCGGAACGCATATTCGCACGGTGGGGAACTCCTTCATGCGATCTTTTTGCCTCTCCCTCAAACACCAAGTGCGACAGTTTTTTCGCTCTGATACCTCCTCCCGGAGGTTCCCCAAGAGACACTCTGGTGCATGCTTGGCCACCCGGTCTTCTGTATGCATATCCACCCTTGCCTCTGATGCTCCAAGTTCTTCAGAAAGCCTCTCGGGTGGGTTGCAGAATGATTCTCATTGCTCCGTTTTGGCCTCGACAGATCTGGTTCCCCTTCCTAAGGTCTCACTCGGTGAATCCTCCTTGGATTCTAGATCCCATTCCGGATCTGATATCCCATCCATCCTGCATACCTCCTCCGAATCTGGACAACCTGAAGCTGACCGCTTGGCTGCTCCAGTTCCACTCTTGATCAGGACTCCCGGTATTTCGTCACCTGTTAAGGCAATTCTGGTGGCAGCTCATAAACCGTCCACTAGGAAGGTCTACTGCAGCAAGTGGAAACGGTTTTCTTTGTGGGCGGCAAGGCCTGAATCCCTTCACAGTTCCTCTCCCATTAGTGCTTGACTTTCTAACCACTCTTTTTAACGATGGTGCCAGCAGTTCCACAGTCAAAGTACAACTGGCGGCAATTTCTCATTATCACATTGGCCATGACTCTAATCCTCTTATGTCAGCCAAATTGTGTAAAATTTTTCTTAAAGGTACTTTTCTTCTCAGGCCCCTGTAAAACAAGCGGTTCCTCCTTGGGACCTCTCTTTGGTTCTACAGGCCTTGACCGCTTTCGAACCAGCTGCTACGGTGGATCTCAAATTCTTGTCTTACAAGACAGCCTTTTGGTAGCCATTACATCGGCCAAGAGAGTTTCTGAGCTTCAAGCATTATCAGCTAAACCTCCTTACTTGGTATTTCATCCGGACCGTGTCTACCTCAGGACCAACCCGTCCTTTCTTCCTAAAGTCGCTTCTGAAGCAAACATCAATCAATCCATTAACCTCCCTGTTTTCTTCCCTAAATATGAAAACAAAGGTGAATATAAGCTTCACTCATTAGATGTTCACAGGCAACTTAGATTTTATCTAAACAGGACGGCTGGTCATAGGCAATCCAACCAGTTGTTTATTTCCTTTGCAAAATTTAATTTGGACAAGCCAATTTCTAAAGTTTCTCTGTCCCGCTGGATTTCACAGTGCATCTTATTGGCTTATCAAGCTTCAGGAAGGCCCGCACCGGAGGGTGTTCATGCCCATTCAACCCGGTCAGTATCTACCTCGGCAGCCTTCAAGGCTAGGATTCCTCTAGATGATATTTGTGCAGCAGCCACGTAGGCTTCATCTCATACTTTTATCTCCCACTATAAGTTGGATCTTGCATCTAGGGGTAGAGCATCCTTTGGCTCAGGTGCTCGAATATCCTTCCATGATGGCCGCCCAAGATTCAGGTAGCTGGGGACTCTGTCCCACAGGTTGCAGACAAATGAATATCCTACTTCAGATTTAGAAGTTATGTACTCACCATAACGTTCCATCTGAGTAGGTGTATTCATTTGTCTGCAACCATCCCGCCCTCCTATCCCCCTGGCCTTTCAGTTTCCTGCATATTATATGTTACCCTTTTCAGGGTGTTGTTGCTGTTGGCAAACTCGATCTGAGGTCATGAGGGTAGAGCAGGGCATTATGGGTGAGGGGAGGAGCTGAGAGCTTGGATCCATAGCTGGAAAACCATGCCGGTTTGGATCCGATATCGGATCCATAACCCACAGGTTGCAGACAAATGAATACACCTACTCAGATGGAACGTTATGGTGAGTACATAACTTCTAATTTTCGGAGTTTCAGACATACCAAGTTGGGCTAAGTACCCCGTTGGGGAGCATTTTTGTTTTTTCTTGCCTCAGTTATTTACCGGATGTCAGAAAAAGTGAATAATTGTATTTCTTGTGGGAAGCAGATACCGCATAGGGATTACCACTCGCTTTGTATCCCTTGCTTGGGACCGGAGCACGACGTAGTTGGGTGTCTGTTTTGTGCTAGGTTTAATAAGCGCACTATTAAGAGAAGGCTAGATTGCGCTAGGTTAGTCTTTGGCAAATGGTGTAATTATAATATGCCGTCGGATCCTCCGACGCCCGCTTCCATGAAGAAGCGTAAAGACAAATCTGTAAAGCCTAGACAGGATGATTCGTCCATTTCGGACGCCGGTCCTTTAGAGACTGCAGTGGAACAGGTGGATCCGGCTGAAGTTTCTGTTGAGTCTCAGGGGGAAACCTTGATTTTACAGGATGTGGCCTCACAGGAGTCAGGTCAGGCTGAAGGGGCCTCTCAGATTACTATTCTCCCTTCTTTGCCTAAGGGGGTTAGGCCTTCTGCTACTGTTTCTAGGGCTCCTTCTAAGGGCAGGTCTGTTATGCCTTCTTCTGGAGTTCTGGTTCTTCAGGGTCTGTACCTAAGAAGCATATGCTTAAAATGGCAGAAGATTTGATTACTTTAATTAGAGGTTCCATGCCCCCTCCTGATAAGAGGCCCAGGGTAGAACCAGAGTTGGAAATTTTGGAGCAGGCCTCAGATGATTCTGAGTCTTCTGCTGAAGATATTCAAGATTTTCCTCCTTATTCGGATTCCGATGCAGAGGATTCTACTCCTTCTGCTTCCCCTCCAGAGGATTTTTCTTTTTCAGAAACCTTACACTCTATGAGGGAACATTTTAGGTGGGAAGGACAGGATTACTCAGATTCCAGAAAGAGGCTTAGAGAGTTCTTGTTTTTACCACAGCACAGACCCTTGGCTATTCCTCCTGTTTTGGATGTTGTTCAGGATGTTTTTCGAGGCTTCATTTAATCCAGATTCTATGCCTCCTGCACCAGTTAAACCGGACAGGTATTATAGGGTACCTGAGGCTCATAAATACCTATATAAGAGTCCTAGGGCGGACCCAGAAACTATTAGTCAGGGACCTAAGGGTGTTAGGGCTTCTGTTGTAAAGAATCCGGTTCCTCTAGATAAGGAAGCTAGAGCTTTGGACAGATGGGGTAAGAAGGTGTACACCTCTTCTACTTTAGCAATGAGGGCTTTAAATTGCCAGTTTCATATGTTGAAATATCAGAATTTCCTCCTTTCTCAGCTAAAATCTGAAGTGGATGCTTTGGCAGAGGGCATAGAGTGTAAAGAATTGCAAGATTTGGTGCATGTTTCTGAACAGGTGGGGAAACATTCTTTGCAGTGTGGCTTTGATGCTTTGCAGGCTTCTTCTAGAGTGGCTGCCACTGGTTCAGTTCTTCAGAGGCATGCCTGGCTTAAGGATCAGAATTTATCTGAGCATGTTAAGTCTAGAATTCTGGATGCCCTTTACAGTCCGAAGTTTTGTTTGGTCCTCCTGTGGAGTCTGTTTTGAAGAAAATGGAGGACAAGGCTAAGTCTATGCAGACTGTTAAAGATTTTTGCAGGTTCAACCTCCTAAGTTTAGTAGAAATTGGCCTGCTAAGGGGTGGACGTACCCTTCTTCTGATTCCCAGTCTAGGGGTAGATCTAGGCGTGGTAGGGGCAGAGCTCAGAGTACCTTTAGGCCTAGAACATGGAGTTCGCCTGCTCAATCTGCTGGTGAGGGTAGGGGCCAGTCCTTTCGTAAACAGGCCCAATGACCTGCATTTTCAGCTGCCAGATTCTTCTTGCCTGGCAGCTCCTTTGGGAGGAAAGCTAGCTCTCTTCAAGCAAAATTGGTTTTTAATCACCCAAGACAAATGGGTGTTGGACATTATAAACAAAGGTTACAAGTTTTATTTCCATACATTGCCTCCTTTCAAGGGTATGCCAGATATTCCTCCTCGGCAAAGGATGGAGGCTCACAAACAGATTTCATTACTTCTTCACATGGGAGCCATACAGCCAGTACCCACTTCAGAAGTGGGTCTAGGGTTTTATTCCCGCCTGTTTCTAGTACCAAAGAAAGGGAACACGTGGAGACCGATTTTGGATTTATCTCTCCTTAACACTTATTTGGACATTCCAAAGTTCAAAATGTTGACATTACAACAGCTTTTGCCTCTGCTGGGAAAAGATCACTGGATGGTAACTCTGGATCTAAAAGAGGCTTATCTTCATGTTCCTATCAGGCCCAGTTGCAGGAAGTACCTGCATTTTCGAGCTGGAAATTTACATTATCAGTTCTCTGCATTGCCCTTTGGCTTATCTACTGCGCCCAGAGTGTTCACAAAGGTTCTGGCTCCAGTGATAGCCTTTTTCAGGATGGAAGGAATACAAATTTATCCTTATTTGGACGATTGCCTGATTATTGCACAAGACAAGGACGAGCTTCTTCAGCATCTACAGTATGTGATGGTAGTGTTAAGATGCCTAGGGTATTCTGTGAACGAAACAAAGTCCAGTCTAGTACCCTCTCAGGACATGTGCTTTCTGGGTGTGAGACTGAATACAGCTTCCCAGATGGCCTTTTTGACCCCGGACAAACAGAAAAGTCTTTCACTTTATTTCCATCAAATGTCTCTACAGTCCAGGCTGACTGCAAGGACAGTCCTTCAAGCCTTGGGGTTCATGGCATCTTGTATTCTGGTGCTTCCCAATGCCAAATTGCATATGAGGAAGCTTCAATGGTATCTCAAAAATCTATGGACACAACACTGCCAGGATCTAGACAGTCATTCAAATGATACCTTGCATTCAGAAGGAATTTTTGTGGTGGGCTCAGGAATGTCACCTAAACAAGGGACTCTCTGTGACCCGACCAGAGGCGAGTCAGATTCTAACGACGGATGCCTCGGACAAGGCTTGGGGAGCACACCTCAATGGGAAATGGGTGCAAGACACGTGGCCTGCCAGACTTCAACATTTGCATATCAACTTGAAGGAGATGTTAGCAGTACAATTTGCATTAATGGCTTTCAAGGATTTACTTCACCCAGGGCAGGTGTTGATTCTAACAGACAACACAACTGTCATGTGGTACATCAACAAGCAAGGGGGAACTCATTCGTACCCTCTTTGCAGACAAGCGATTTATTTTGTGGGAGACAGCTCTCAGTTACAACCTCAATCTTCAGGCAAGATTTCTGCCAGGAGCACAGAACTCCTTAGCAGATGTATTGAGCAGACAAATAGTGGATCCTCACGAGTGGAAATTGGATCCTCAGGTATTTCAAAAGTTGACAGTGTCATGGGGAACTCCAGACATAGATCTGTTCGCTTCTCCACTAAATTACCAGTTGCCAAAGTTTTGCACAAAAAGGTTTCATCCCACAGCTTGGAAGGTGGACGCTCTGTCATTCAGTTGGAACAATCTTCATGTATATGCCTTTCCACCTCTACCTCTTCTGCCCAAGGTTCTCTTGAAGGCCAGACAAGACAAGCCATCCATGATCCTGATAGCACCGGATTGGCCTCGACAACACTGGTACCCACTACTGAGGAGTTTGGTCCGAGAGCCTTCATGGCCTCTGCCTTTGATTCCACACCTTTTGTCTCAGGAGGGCAATCACTTTCTCAATGTCAGAATTCAGTCTCTGCATCTAACAGCCTGGCATATTCTGTTTTAGATTCTGGAGGTTCTCAGCTTCCACAACAAGTTTTGAATGTTATTTTGGAGGCCAGGAGGCCTAGTACAAGGAAAGTTTATGCTGATAAATGGAGGAGATTTTTTATTTGGAGCAAAGGGAAGGACTTTGATGTTTCCAAGCCTAATTTAAGTGCTTCCTTACAATATCTTACTGAGTTATTAGACAAAGGTTTGTCCTTCTCCTCCATAAAGGTTCATGCTGCAGCCATTTCGGCTAATTATGACTGTGACCCTCCTTTATTCTCTCATCCTTTGTTTAAACAGTTTCTCAGAGGGGCAAAGAACATAAGACCCCCACGTAGAGCTCCTACTCCTGCTTGGGATCTCAATTTTGTGTTGGAAAAGCTTACTCTACAACCTTTTCAGCCTGCAGCTACTGCCGAGTTAAAGTATTTGTCATGGAAAACTGCTTTTTTGTTGGCCATTACTTCTGCAAGAAGGGTTTCTGAATTACAGGCCCTTATGGCAGTGGAGCCTTTCTTGATTTTTCATAAGGATAGGGTGTCTTTGCGTACTAATCCTTCCTTTATGCCTAAAGTGGTTTCTAGTGTGGCCTTAAACCAAACTATTCATTTGCCTACTTTTTATGCAAATCCTCAAAATAAAGGGGAGAAGATTTTGCATACTTTGGATATTCACAGGCAGTTGTGTTATTATTTGAGCAGAACCAAGGAGTTCAGACAGTCTCAGCAGTTGTTTGTTTCTTTTGCTTTGGGTTCACAGGGTAGACCTGTTTCAAAACAAACTATTTCTAAATGGATTGGGTTTTGTATTTCTTTTTGTTATTCCCATCATGGTAAAGAGATTCCGACTGGAATCAGACCTCATTCCACTAGAGCTACTGTAACTTCTACTGCCTTTCTAAGGGGGGTAGCTACAAAGGATATTTTGGAAGCAGCCACTTGGAGTTCAGTACATACTTTTTCTAAACATTACCACCTTCCTCTTTATTCTAAGTCTAGGGCTGGATTTGCCACTGCAATATTACAGGGCATTTTAGCAGCCCCTAATGCTTTATGATTTTTCCAACCTCCCTTTCCGTTGCTTTGGGATTCTACCCATAAGTAAGGACTGCAGCAATGTGTGAAGAAGTACATAGTACAGTTTTGTACCTACCATAAATATAGATGTTCGTAGATCCACATTGCTGCAGTCCAATTCCTCCCTCCTTCCCCTCTGTAGCTTAGCATGGTTATATGGTTTGGGTGATGGCTGTAGTTGGGCATATCTTTTGGGAAGGTACTCTGTTTTTTGGCTGTGGCCTTTCTTTTAGGGCCTTCTGACATCTGGGGCAAGAAAAGACTGAGGATATGACGTCGGTCATGCGCTTTTATACCCTGACGCTCTGATGTCAGGGCTGTGTGCCCATGACTGACGTCAGCCTAATACTTTGGTATTCGGGCCGACCGAGGACAGCGGGACTACCCATAAGTAAGGACTGCAGCAATGTGGATCTTCGAACATCTACATTTATGGTAGGTACAAAACTGTACTGTCTTTCTTGCCGTGCGGTGCCCGAAGCAGAAGCAGTTCGCAAGTGCCGGTCGGCCAACAACTATAATTTTCATTTTCGAGTTTCAGAACCGAAGTCTTCAACTAAAGCCAAGTACCCCGTTGGGTAAACTTTTTCTTGCTCCTTACCGATGTCAGTAAAAGTTAATAATTGCATTACTTGTGGAAAGTAAATGCCTCATAAAGATTTTCATTCGTACTGTATTCCTTGCCTAGGCCCTGACCACAACGTACCTTGCTGTCGGTTTTGTGCCTTATTTAATCAGCACACTATCCGTCGTCGGTATATTTTCATCTCTAAATATTCCGGTTCTCGGTTTAATTATCCAGAAATGTCGTCTGTTAGCCATCCGACTACCAGGATTCCGAAAAAACGCAAAGATAAAGACAGAGACAGGCTGCAGGGGTCCAAAACTGCCGGCAACGCTTCTCCTAAGCCAGTCGCCATTTCGCCGGTACTCAGTGAGGCGCTTTCACATCCCCTGATACCCGCTACTTCTGATTCGCAGGCCTCTGCTGATACCCATTCAGAGTCTGGTATGCTGCAAGATGCTTCAACTATGGAACCCGCGGATGTCTCTACTTTGGATGGGTCCGGAGCCGCTGTGCAGGCACTGGCTTCTGAGGGTGTATTCAGGCCTATGGACTTGCATATTAAACCACCACCTTCTTCACTTAGGCCTAAATCTCGAACCATGCCTAAAAGCCCAGACCACATGCTCAGGCCTCTATGCCTAAAAAACAAATGATGATAATGGCTGAAGATCTAATAACTGTAATCAGGGGAAGCCAACCCCCCCCCCTTTCTAAGAGGCCTAGGACTGAAGTTGTTTATGAATCTTCTGACCAGGATTCTGTTTTTTTTCTGGTTCTTCTGATCTGGATTTGACCTTATCTACTTGTGAGGATTCTGATGCAGAGGACTCTCTTCCCTCTGCTTCCCCTCCAGAGGATTTTTCTTTTGGTGAAACCTTACATACTGTAAGGGAGCATTTCCACTGAGAAAGCCAGGATTTTTCTGATTCAAAAAAGAGGCTTGGGGATTTTTTACTCCTGCCTCAGCAAAGGCCTTTAGCTATTCCTCCTGTACTAGACATTGTTGATGATGCTTTTTTGGAATCTAGTTTGGCCCCTGATTCCTTGCCTCCTGCTCCCAGAAAACCTGACCGATATTACAGGGTCCCTGAGTCACACAAGTTACTTTTTTAAAAATCATATTGCAGATCCAGAGACTATTTCACAGGGGCCCAAGGGCATTAAGGCTTCTACTGCTAAAAATCCTACCCCTTCTGATAGAGACTCCAGGGCGCTGGATAGATTGGGTAAGAAGGTTTACACTTCTGCAGCCTTGGCCATTATGCTTTAAACTGCCAGCTTCATATGTTAAAGTATCAGCAGCATGTTATTGGATTGCTTAGACAGAAAATGATGTTGATTCCTGACTGTGTGGAAAATAAAGAATTACAGGATTTAATGCATTCTGCTGAACAGGTTGGAGAACATATTTTGCAATGTGGAATTTGATTCATTAGAGGTCTCTTGCATGGCTGCTGTTACTGGGTCTGTGCTCAGAAGGCATGCCTGGCTTAAGGAGCAATCTTTGCCTGATCATGTTAAAGCTAAATTGCTGGATGCTCCCATAAATCAGGACCGCCTGTTTGGCAACAAGGCCGAGGAAGTTCTTAAAAAGATGGAAGATAAAGCTAAGTCTTTGCAAACTGCTAAAGATTTCTTATTTATTCAGCCTCCTAGATTTAGTAGGCACTGGCCCTCTAAAACTTGGTCCTTTCCAGCCCCTTCCAGGTCTTATCAAGCCAAACACAGACATAGCAGAAACCCCAGGTTTCAGTCCCAGGGGACATACAAGACTAAACAGTGGGGGGGGGTCCACACCCAAATCAGGGTAAGACTCCACACCCAAATCAGGGTAAGACTCCCCCATATTGAAAACTGTTGCAATAACTTGCTTTTAAAATTTCCAAGCACTTCCCAACTGAATGCACCTTTAGGCAGAAAGATTGGTCTGCAGGCCCAAAACTGGGAACTCATTATCCAGGACAAATGGGTTTTAAATATAGTGTCCTAAGGATACAGATTTCACTTCCACACCTTACCAACACCAAGCGGGTGGCCAGATCCACCCACAAATCAGTGGGCAGAGGACCAAAGTCAAGTGCTCTCTCTTTTAAGCATGGGGGCTATTCAGTTGGTACCAGAAGAGGAAACGGGACAAGGTTTCTATTCAAGACTTTTCCTGGTACCCAGAAAAGGCAATACATGGCGTTCTATCCTGGACCTTTCTACTCTAAATCCCTTTCTGGTGATTCCAAAATTCAAGATGCTGACTCTTCACCAGCTGCTTCCCATGCTAGGCAAAGATGCATGGCTGGCAACACCAGACTTAAAAGAAGCATACCTGCACATCCCTATCGGGGAGTCTTGCAGAAGATGCCTACGCTTCAAAGAAGGCTACATGCATTATCAGTTCTCTGCACTGCCCTTTGGCTTATCTACTGCACCCAGGGTATTCAAAAAGTGCCTAGCTCCACTCATTGCATTTTGCAGGCAAAGAAATATTCAAATATACTCATACCTGGACGGTTGTCTAATTCAGACAGAAAGCCAGGACATACTTTTGAATCATCTGGCCTTTGTTCAGAGGCTATTGACTTGTCTGGGGTACACCATAAACGAAAATAAATCACACCTGGTACCCTGTCAACAAATTATATTCCTGGGAGCAAGCTTGAATACAACTTCCCAGATGGTTTTCCTCACGCCAGAGAAACGGATTCTTTTGACAACCTACTTCAACAAGTGGCCACAAAAGCCCAGTTATCTGCAAGGCAAGTACTGGAAGCCTTGGGGTTCATGGCCTCCTGCATTCTTCTAATTCCATATGCAAGACTGCATATGAGGAAACTGCAATGGTATCTCAAAAGCCTATGGTGTCAACATTCACAGGATCTAGAAGCAATGATTCCTGTCATACCTTGCCTATGCCTAGAGTTCCTTTGGTGGGCAGAGGCCTGCCACCAAAACAAGGGACTACCATTCACACTACCCCCTGCCACCCAAACCTTGACAACAGATGCACCAGACTATGCATGGGGAGCTCACCTGGCAGGAAAGTGCATTCAGGGCAAATGGAACCCAAGTCAAATGCACCTACAGATAAATCAAAAGGAAATGTTAGCTGTACAGAATGCTCTGACAGCCTTCAAGGACCACATTCTTCCAGGACAACTAATGGTAAAGACGGACCACACCATGATCATGTGGTACATAAACAATCAGGGGGGTACCCATTCTTACCCCCGTCTGCAGACTAGCCATGGCATTGTGGAACACAGCCTTGAGCTACCAAGTGCAATCTACAAGCCTAATTCCTGCCAGGAAAACTAAATATACTGGCAGATGGACTAAGCAGAAACTTTATCGACCCACACGAGTGGAAACTGGAACCAAGGATGTTCATGTGGACAAGAAAATGGGGGAGCCCAGATATAGATCTGTTTGCCTCCCCCCAGAACAATCAATTGGACAAATTTTGCACAAGGATTCCCCACAAACTAGCTTGGAAAGTGGATGCTCTATCCTTCAGCTGGAAAAAACTATCAGTTTATGCCTTTCCTCCTCTGCCTCTGCTCTCCAAAGTTCTACTAAAGATTGAACAGGACAAGCCAAGGACGATCTTAATTGCACCAGACTGACCACAACAACACTGGTTACCCACTCCTGCGCAGTGTGTCACGCTTGGCCCCGTGGCACCTGCCTCAGACTCCTTGCCTGTTGTCTCAGCAGGGGAACCTGATTCTGCACCCTCATCTGCAATCCCTGAACCTAGCAGCCTGGCTAATTACCTAATCCCTCCTTTACCACCCCTCAGCAAATCAGTGATGGGTGTCATTTTGGAGGCTAGGAAGCCTAGTACTAGAAAATCTTATGCTGCAAAATGGAAAAGATTTTTTACCTGGAACCAATCTCAAGGGATGAGTGCAGCAGTGCCCAATTTGCCTCATTATACAATATTTGACAGAGAGGCTTCATAAGGGCTTGTCCTTTTCCTCCTCCAAAATCCATGCCTCAGCCATTTCAGCTCATTATAACACAGAGCCTCCCCTCTTCTCTCACCCACTGCTCAAGCAGTTCTTCAGTGGGGCCAAAATTTTAAGGACACCCAGGAGAGCGCAAACTCCTGCCTGGGACCTTAATTTTGTCTTTGAGAAACTCACTCTTCCTCGTTTCTAGCCAGCTGCTACTGCAGATATAAAATTCCTTTCCTGGAAAACAGCTTTCCTTTTAGCAATAACTTCTGCAAGACTGTTATCTGAATTACAGGCCCTTAAGGCAGTGGAGCCTTTAATCATCTTTCATGCAGACGGGGTGTCTCTCAGAACCAATCCCTCCTTCATGCCCAAGGTGGTATCCAGTATGGCTGTTAATCAGTCCATTCATTTGCCTACCTTTTTTCCTAACCCACAGAACAAAGGGGAAAGGGATATTCCACTCCTTAGATGTACACAGACAACTTAGATTCTACTTGGACAGGAGTAAACCTCAAAGGAAATCTGAACAGCTGCTGGTGGCATTTGCTGCAGGGACAGAGGAGAAAGCTATTTCAAAGTAAACCATTTCAAAATGAATAGGCCACTGCATTTATTTCTGCTATAAGCACCATGGAAAATCTGTCCCACAGGTCATCAGACCCCATTCAACCAGGGCTGCATCTACCTCTACAGCCTTTCTCAGGGGCTACCTACAAAGGACATCCTAGAAGCTACTACCTGGAGTTCTGTACATACTTTCACCAAGTATTGTCATTTGCCAAATTTCTCTAAATCCAGAGCTGGTTTTGCCTCTGCAGTCTTGCAGGGCCTTATAGCTGGTCCTAATTCTATTTAAATTCCTCCACCCAACCTTAGCTTTGGGAATCTCCCCAAATGTAACGACTAACAGTGAAACACTAAGAACATAGTACAGTTGTGTACACTTACCATAAATGTAGATGTTCGAGTGTATTCACTGTTGCAGTCCTGGTTACCCGCCCTCCAGCCCCCTGACATCTATTGTCTATACCTCTATTCTTGTTTACTATGCTTAAAGCTTTCTGGTGTATTTGCTTTTTGTTGGAGGTGTAACCTTGTATATAATTGCTTCCCATTATGGGGGCACCTGACATCTGGGGCAAGAAAAGCTGATAAAATGGCGTTGGCTGCATGCTTTATACCCATGCTACTCATGCTACTCAAGTCAGAAGTGACAAACTTCATAACACCCATGCAGACGGGAACTGAAAGTTCAACTGCTGAATCGTACACTAAGGCACTGTACGAGCACATCCACTCATGCATGAATCGTGCCATCCCAAATAGAACCAAAATGCTCTCATCCAAAAAAAGGAAGCCAATCTGGTGGTCCCCTGCCATAAACAAACTTTACAACAAAAGGAAGAAACTTTTGCAGAAAAGAGGAAAATCCCAGGATGCAAAAAACTCCCTTACTAGCCTCAGTAAGAAACTGAGATGCCTCATAAAATCCTCCAAAGCTAGTTACGAAAATAAAATTGCCAAAGATTCCAAAGACAACCACAAAGCATTCTATAACTATGTCAAGAATCTGAATGGCAATGCTCAGATCTGCTTTGAGCTAAAACAGAATGGCATTAAATATACTGATCCAAAGGATATTGCCAATATCCTGGCAGATCGATTCAGTGCCAACTTCACCCCCCTCTCACCCCCTAAATGGCCCATCTCAATACCGGAAGATTGCCAAATTCCAGTAATGGCCACGCAGGTACAAAACGCACTCTCTAAAGCCAAGAATACAGCATCCATGGGACCAGATGACATCCCGGGCTGTGTACTACATGAACTACAATATGAACTGGCACCTCACCTAAGTGTCATGTTTAATCATAGCCTCACCTCAGGTTTCGTGCCCACTGAGTGGCGCAGAGCTACAGTTATCCCAATCCACAAGGGGGGATCCACCTTGGATCCCGGAAACTACCGTTCCATCAGTCTGACAAGCCTTATCTGCAAGGCCATGGAGCGTATTATCATGGAACTTATAAACAAAGACACTGGCAACCTTCAAACACTGGACCCCACCCAGTTTTGATTTGTGAAGGGCCGATCTTGTCTCCTGAACCTGATTGACTTCTTTGAATCAGTCTCCAGAGCCATGGACAAGGGTAAGGTGGTCCACACAGCCTATCTAGACCTTGCCAAGGCCTTTGACACCATCCCCCACTCTGGAATCATAGATAAACTTACTAAGTTGGGCATTAATCCCTATGTCACCCAATGGGTTGCTAAATGGCTTACTGATAGAACCCACACTGTAAAAGTAGCAGACTCCAAATCCAGCTCCAGACAAGTGACAAGTGGAGTACCTCAGGGTTCAGTCCTGGGGCTGCTCTTGTTTGGCATCTACTTCTCTGAAGTACAGGTCAACACTAAGGGACTCTGGCTAACAAAGTTTGTAGATGACTGCAAACTGGGAGCCATTATTGAATCCCCAAATGATGTGGATACTCTACAAAAGGGCCTTACAGAAACAGAAGCTTGATGCCAGAGCCATGGGCTCAAGCTCAATGCCAAGAAATGTATTGTTATCCCCTTTGGGAAAAAACATGTATCCATGAATTACCATATAGGTGGCAGTACACTAAACACAGAAAGTGTGATAAGAGACTTAGGGACACAGGTGGACAGTGGTCTCACCTTCGATAACCACATCGCCACAACAGTCAGGAAATCCTATGTGGCACACCTCATCACGAAGGGCTTTTCATCCAGAAAAAAGGAGGTCATTGTCCCATTGTACTCATCCCTCATTAGACCCATTATAGAATACAACGCCCCATTTGGTATGTACCTCTCAAGACATCTGCAACAACTGGAAAGGCCTCAGAAATACCTCACTAAAACAATCACAGGCCTAAAGCAGATGCCCTACGCTGACCGCCTTAAAAAACTCCAGCTATACTCTGTCGCATATCGTCTACTCAGAGGCGATCTCTGCTTAACATACAAGGCCATGTCAAACCCAGAGCTGTTGGACATGCTACACTTAAAGAAATCCCAATCCCTCAGAGCTACACGCTCCAGGGATCTAAACCTTGTCATCACAATAAACAAAACATGCTGGAGGGATAGGTTCCTGACCCAGAGACTCCCCAGACTCTGGAATAGATTGCCCATACATGTCAAGCAGAGTGCCTCTTTGGACCTCTTCAAGAGGAACCTTGACGATTGGGTGGGAGAAAGGAAATTCACCCCAGGGATCACGTCAGTCGCCCTGCTAGACAGGGGTCCAGGAAAGTAAATAATGTGGGAAGAAATAGCCAGGGAATTGTTATGGCTAGGCTTGTATAGGCCCTAGGGCTGATAGCCTAGTACCAACCTATGAACCCTGACTACCTGACGTCATGGAAGATAAGACAGCAACTGACGCAGGACCCAAGACTTTGATAATCAGACCGACTGAGGGCTACCTGCAAGCAGATAACCCAAATGTAATGACTGCAACAGTGAATATACTCTTAACATCTACATTTATGGTAAGTGTACACAACTGTTCTTTCTGGACATTGTAGATGATTCTTTCTTGGAATCTAGCCTTTCCCCAGACATTTTACCTCTGGCTCCCAGAAAACCTGACTGGTATTAGAGTACCTGACTCACAAGTTCCTCTTCAAGATTCCTACTGCGGATCCAGAGACCATTTCCGAAGGACCAAAAGGCATTAAGGCTGCTGCTGCCAAAAATCCTACCCCCTTCTGATAGAGATTCCAGAGCTTTGGACAGATTGGGTAAGAAGGTATACACTTCTGCTACTATGGCCATTAGGGCTTTAAATTGCCAGTTTCATATGTTAAAGTACCAGCAGTATATTATGGGACTACTTAAACAGAAAATTATGTTGATTCCCGACTGTGCAGAACACACAGAATTTCAGGATTTAATGCATTCTGCAGAACAAGTTGGTAAACATACTTTGCAATGTGATTTTGACGCTTTAGAAGCATCTTGCAGGGTTTCTATCACTGAGTCTGTACTTAGAAGGCAAGCTTGGCTTAAGGAGCAAAACTTGCCAGATCATGTTAAAGCTACATTACTGGATGCTCCTTTAAATCAAGACCGCCTGTTTGGCAACAAAGCAGAAGTCCTCAAAAGGATGGAGGAAAAAGCTAAATCTATGCAAACTGTTAAAAGATTTCGTACAAGTACAGCCTCCCAGATTTAGTAGGCATTGACATTCAAAAGAATTGGTCCTTTCCAGTCTCTTCCAGGCCTTCTCAGTCCAAACCCAGGAACAGCAGACAACCTAGGTTACAGTCTCAGGCTCCGCACAGGCCTAAGAAGTGGGGGGGCTCCCACTTCCAAAGCAGGGAGTAGTAAGCCACCCCCCTACGGAAAAATGGCACAATGACTTCTTTAACCCTTTCAAGCCCTGCTCAACTGCCTGCTCCCTTAAGAGGAAAGCTCGCCCTGCATGCAAAAAACTGGGAACTCATTACCTAGGACAAATGGGTTTTGAATGTAGTTTCACAAGGATACAGATTCCACTTCCACACCCTACCAAACCCAAACGGTTGGCCAGACCTACCCCCAAATCATTGGGTGGAGGCCCAACAGCAGGTTCTCTCTCTTCTATCAAGGCTATTCAGCCTGTCCCAGCAGAACAAAGGGGACAAGGTTTTTATTCAATACTTTTCCTGGTACCCAGAAAAGACAGCTCCTGGTGCTCTATCCTGGACCCCTCTCTATTCTAAACACCTTTCTGGTAATCCCAAAATTCAAAATGCTTACACTTCAACATCTTCTTCCTATGCTAGGCAAAGATGCCTGGTTGGCAATCTTAGACTTAAAGGAAGATTACCTGCACATCCCAATAAGGGAATCTTGCAGGAAATACATTTCAGGGTGGGCTCTATGCACTATCAGTTCTCTGCACTTCTCTTTGGCTTATCTACTGTGCTCAGGGTATTCACAGTGTCTAGCTCCAGCCATTGCATTTTGCAGGCAGAGAAATATACAAATATATCCATACTTGGACAATTGTCTGATTCAGGCAGAAAGCCAGGACTTGCTATTACAACACCTGGCATTCGTAAAGAAACTTCTAACCTCACTGGGGTACACCATAAACGAAAAGAAACCTCACCTAGTACCCTGCCAACAGATTGTATTCCTGGGAACAAGCTTGAACACAACTTCCCAGATGGCTTTCCTCACTCCAGAGAAACAAGTTTATGTGACAACCTACTTTAAACTATCAAAGCCCCAGCTTATCTGCAAGGAAAATTCTGCAAGCCCTTTGGTTCATGGCCTCTTGCATTCTACTAATTCCATATGCAAGACTGCATATGAGGAAACCACAATGTTATCTAAAAAGCTTATGGTGTCAGCATTCTCGGGACCTGTAATTGATGATTCCTATTATTCCTTTCATAAAGACAGAGTTCCTTTGGTGTGCAGAGGCCTGCTACCACAACAAGGGGCTGCCTTTCACTCTACCCCTTGCCACCCAAACCCTAACGACAGACGCATCAGACTATGCATGGGGGAGCTCACTTGCAGGGCAGTGCATTCAGAGCAAATGGAACCAGAGACAGAGGCACCTGCATATCAACAAAAAAGAAATGTTAGCTGTACAGAATTCCCTAACCGCCTTCAAAGACCGCATTCTTCCAGGACAACTATTGGTAAAGACAGACAACACCACAGTTATGTGGTACATAAACAAGCAGGGGGGAACCCACTGTCTGTGCAGACTAGCCATGGCTCTGTGGAACACAGCCTTGAGCTGCCAAGTGCACCTACAAGCTCAATTCCTGCCAGGCAAGCTAAATTTACTGGCAGACTACTTAAGCAGAAATGTCATGGACCCACACAAATGGAAACTGGAACCAAAAATATTCAGCCTCTCGAGGAACAAATGAGGGACTCCAGAGGTAGAACTGTTTGCCTCCCCTCAAAACTACCAATTGGACAAATTCTGCACAAGGACTCCTCACAGTCAAGCTTGGAAAGTGGATGCCCTGTCCTTTACCTGCGAAAGCCTCTTGGTTTATGCTTTCCCCCTCTGCCTCTCCTCTCGAAGGTTCTGCTAAAGATCAAACGGAACAAGCCAAGGACAATACTGATTGCACCAGACTGGCCACACCAGAACTGGTACCCCATCTTGTGCAATTTGACACTGCTGGAACCATGGCACCTGCCTCAGACCTATTCCCTGCTGTCCCAGCAGGCGGGCCAGATTCTGCCCCCAGCTTCATACCCTGAACCTTGCAGCCTGGCTAATTCCTTGAGCTCTCCAATAGCATCCCTCAGTAAGTAGGTGCTAGATGTCATTCTGGAGGCAAGGAGGCCTAGTACTAGAAAATCCTATGCTGAAAATTGGAAGAGATACTGTTCCTGGAGCCACACTTGGGGAATGGGCACAACAGTGCCCAGCTTGCCTCGTATTCTTCAGTACTTAACAGAAATGCTCCACAAGGGCCTATCCTTCTCGTCAATTAAAATTCATGTCTCCGCCATTTCAGCACATTATAATACCGAGCTACCCCTCTTCTGTCACCCCCTGCTAAAACAATTCCTTAGAGGGGCCAAAAATTTAATACCCCTCCAGGAGAGCCCCTACTCCAGCCTGGGACATCAACTTTGTATTGGAAAAGCTCACTCTCCCTCCCTTTGATTCAGCTACAACAGCAGAGTTGAAATTCCTTTCTTGGAAAACCGCCTTCCTTCTAGCCATCACTTCAGCAAGAAGAGTGTCTGAATTACAGGCCCTCGTGGCAGTGGAACCCTTCATTGTTTTCCATGCAGACAGGGTTTCCCTCAGGACCAATCCTTCCTTTATGTCCAAGGTGGTATCTAGTGTGGCCCTAAATCCGTCCATTCATTTGCCTACTTTTTTCCCTAATCCACAAAACAAAGGAGGACGAATACTGCACCCTCTGGACGTGCACAGACAACTTAGATTTTATTTGGACAGGACTAAGCTTCTCAGAAAATCTGAACAGCTGCTGGTTGGCTTTGCTGCAGGGGCAGAGGGGAGGGCCATTTCAAAGCAAACCATTTCCAAATGGATAGCCCATTGCATTAATTTCTGCTACAAGCACCATGGAAAACCTACCCCACGGGGGATAAGATCACATTCCACCAGGACTGCATCTACCTCTGCAGCCTTTCTCAGAGGAGTCCCTACCAGGTACATCCTAGAAGCTGCTACCTGGCGCTCTGTACATTCTTCACCAAGCATTACCACATGCCTGTTTTTTCTAAATCCAGAGCTGGTTTTGCCACTGCAGTCTTGCAGGGCTTAATAGCTGGCCCTAATGCTCTCTAACTTCCTCCTCCCTTACTTAGCTTTGGGAATCAACCCAAATGTGATGACTGCAACAGTGAAACATGAAGAACATAGTACAGTTGTGTACACTTGCCATAAATGTAGATGTTCGTGTGTATTCACTGTTGCAGTCCTGGTTACCCTACCTCCAGCCCCCTGACTTCTCTTGGTTCTACCTTTCCTTCTTGTTTGGTATATTTAAGTTTTCTGGTATATTTGCTTTTTGATGGAGGTGTACCATAACATATAATTGCTTCTCATTGTGGGGGCGCCTGATATCTGGGGCAAGAAAAACTAATGTAATGGCGTCGGCTGCATGTTTTATACCCCTGACTACCTGACATCATGGAAGAGACAGCATCCAACGCAGGAATCCAAAGACTCTGGTATTCAGGCTGGCTGAGGGCTAGCTGCAGGCAGGTAACCCAAATGTGATGACTGCAACAGTGAATACACTCTAACATCTACATTTATGGTAAGTGTACACAACTGTACTTTCCCAAAACCTTTAGGTCGAGGCTTTTTTCTCTCAAAACTTTTCTGGAAACTTGGAATCTTAAAACGCTTAGCCCCAGTCCAAGATGGTGGAATCTGTATCCCCAGATGTCACTTTACCACCAAAGACAAAGCTAGGCCCAGAACAGATATGCAGTCTGATTTGGACATACCCATAGAGGTTGCAGAATGAACAGTACATTGTTGCATCTCATTTGCTTGCTGCCAGGACCACAGAGGCTGATATGGCTCCTGAGGCCTTGCAAACTGCAGACACTTCAGATGAACATGACTTATTTCTGAGGGCCCTTTCGGTGTTCCACAAATATTAGGGAGAAAATCCAAGATACATTAGTAGAAGTACATCAGGGTACCAAACCTCCATATTTCATCCAGGCAGGCATCACACCAGAAAAGAAAACTACAAAAGAGTAGGCATGTAGCCTTATCCATGGCAGCTGGGAAAAAGAAGTGGATTGATTACTCCCAGGGCTTGTTTAAAGGTGTTGACTCTGAAGCTTCCTTTGTGTCCCTAAAGCCACAGGCTACACCTCAAAAGACTACCATTGTATCAACTTGTGATGAACAGGATTATGACTGACCAGTCTTTAGACTCTTCCTCTCGATTACATTCACCTGGACAAATCTCTTTGGATGAAGAGGAATCCCTTTCTCCAGATCCTGTTATTAAAGCTTCCTTTGTGCAAATTATCTAAAATACAATGAAGTATTTTGAATGGCAGTCTAAAATTTGCGACATAAAAATATTTCATCTTAAAAGCTTTAATGATGGGTATTACATCAGTATTTTGTTTAGTTCAGCTAAGGATATGCTAAATGTTCACACATTTGATCTGTCATAATTTTCATATTTCTGCAAATATCTTAAAAGCCAGACTAACTTAGCCTCCTGATGAAAGGTTGCATCATGATGAACAAAATACTGATGAAAGTATGAACTTGAGTGGTTGCTGATGCATTACAAGTTTACAAAACATAAGTTGTTTTCTGATTTTAATGACTTATAAAATCCATTTTGTGACCCACCATTGAATGACTACTACCACTATAAAGATGAGTTTGTGTTGAACAGTTTGCTATTAATCATTTAAAAACACTTATGGTTCTAGAGAAATGAGCATTTGTTTGGACTGTTGAGGTTGTACGTGATTTTATTAAAATGCTTTGTCTGCAACCACTGGAAGTTGGGACACCAATTTCCAGAGCTCTGGTGGAGGGAATGAGTTCCTTCACGAGATTATGGATTCCTAAAATTTGATCCTGTGGTATTGTTTAAGCTGACACTGGTTCTACCCAGTGCGGTGGGGGGGGGGGGTTATGGTCTTCAGGCCATGTGCTGGCTCCTCCATGCTTGCTGAACTTCAGTTGCCTTTTGTTGGATATAGCATGGCTGTAACTAGGTCTAGGCCAGCATCAATGGAACTGCCCACAGTGAACTTGTGCAGGCTAAAAAGAACAAATGATAGGTGAACCAGTGTTGCCTTTCCTGGTGTTGGCCACTCGGATGCTAGGGGAAGTTTGGAGGCCTTGCACTGTGCTCCAGTGCAGGACCTCTCAGGGAACTTTGTCCCTACACCCTTCAGTGAAAGTGAAACCTTAGGGACTTTCGGTTTCAGGATTAAGTAGTTCTTCAAAGACTGCTTGTTTTTGTCTTTGAACTTTGAAGGTTTACGAGAAAGGCTCACCACATTGTCCTTGATGGAAAATGAGGTTGTTGAATGGTCCCGATTCCCACCGTTCTCTCCAGAGGAACTGAAATGCAGTGGAGTTTTACAGGTGATGAGGAAGGGGCAGTTGACACTGCCAGAATATCTTCCTCATGGAAAAGGCTGCAGGATGCCCACAGGACTTGCCAAGCATTTTTCTGGGTAATACCTTTTGCTTTTGGTGACGCAGTAAAGACAGCATAGGACCACCCATGCATGGTGGTACTAAGTATCCAGTCAGGATTTCAGGCTGTGCTATCAGACTTGTGTTATGCAGTTGGACTTATGGTTTTCATAGTCAGTGTTGCAGTACTGAGTCATGGGTCTGCCTGAATACCAGCGTCTTTCACTATCCCCCAGCTGGCGGACATCCTTTGCTGCCCGACATCAGAATGCCAGTGGTATAAATTTATGTCTGCTAATATGTGTTCTTTCCAGCTGTGTAGTGAGATGCACAAGACTGCATTTGTGAGCATGATCAGTCCATCTTTAATTACCAGTGTATACAGAGAAGTGCCCCATTGAAAATTTTCCTTTTCTTTGTAGCATTTAGGTGACTGTCATGTTAGTTAATTACCTCTTTTTGTGTAGGGAAACAAATACTTCACAAAGACTTCCACTCTTACTAGGACCTTAGCGCGGCATGCCTACTTGCCCCTTTTTTTTATGCTAGATACAATAAAAAAAACATTTAAACAAAGTGCCAGTGCCCTGCAACAGCATTTAGAATTCAGGTAGAACTTTGCACACTATGGTGTCTGCTAGTTCCAAGGCCATCATCCCCAAAAAACATAGTCAAATTTCTAAAGAAGAAGAATGTTTGGGAAAGGGAAGATATTTCCATGTCCAATTCCTCACCGTGTTTAGAGAGTGCAGAGACTGTTGAAGCATCTTTGTACCCCAGGACCAACATCTGTTAGGCCTGAGTTCACTGGTGTATCCCTTCTATAGCCTGCCATGACTTCAGCTCAGTCCTCCCATGTAGACCCTAGACCATTGAATGGGTCCAAAGCCCCTAAGCTGGCCACTGCTTCTATTGCTAGGGTGCTGGTGACAGAGGGCGAGACCAGATTTTCATGGTGATAGTTGGAAGAACTACCTGGGCATTTAAGGTTGTGGCCCACCCACTTGAGGCCTTGTCCACTCCCAGACCTAAAGGAAAGGTAGGTTTGCTCCCGCCAGTGCTGTCCCTTACTTTTTAACCCAGGTCTCACCATAGGATGTAGTCTAGGTAGTCCACCTTGGAAAAGGAACCTGTGCCAAGAACCTCCCCTAGGAAGAAAAAGGGGCATTCCCCAGGAGCTGTAGATTCCTCAAACTATGAGGATGAAGCGAAACTTGCATGCATGCTGCATTTTTCCCCTCAGCAGTACGTGGACACTTGGAAGACACCCTGCCTTCAGCTTCACCCCGAGGACTTATCTTTTGCAGTACTCTTCATAGGACAAAGAAATCTTTTCATTAGGGTCTAGGGAATTCACGGGTCCAGCTTAACTGTAGAAAGCTATCTGGCTTCACTGCTTTTAGACCACTAGCTGCACCTTTAGTCCTCATTCTTGGATGATACATATGCTGACATCCTTGCAGCCCAGTTCCCTTGCCCCTGCCCCCAGGAAGCCTGATAGCTTCTATAGAGTGCTTGAGTGTCAAAAGCATAGAATTTAGACATTTAAAAAAAAAATATATATATATATATATATATATATATATATATATATATATATATATATATTTCTTGTCTAAATTCAAATTTGTTTTGATTTTTTGTTTCTTTATCTTTGTACTCATGTGCACATTATATTCTGTTAACTTTTCTTTACTGTATTATGTTTACTTCTTAGAAACATTATGTACTGTACCATGAATTATTTACCTTAATTACTGTAACTTTCCTTGGGAGCTTTTCTCCCCTGGTCTCTGCTGAAAACAGGCTTTTGTTTTGCCCAGTCGGACACAACCAGGTTATCAAATGTAAATAAATAAATATTCTTGGAGATGAGAACCCAGTCTGGATCATCAGGGCAGGTGTCCAAAAGCCTTCTGCCAAATTATAGGAAGAGTATGCTCATTGACTGATTTAGCAGGAAAACCTACATTTCTGCCACACTGCCCATATGATGACATACTTGTACAGATGAAAACCAAGGGCGAGGTGATGCAGGATAAGAGCCATCAATGGGACATCAGGACTTGTGCAACGTGGACCTCCAGGTGTTCAGATACACTCAAAAATGATTGAGGCACTAGATGCATCATGTTGGGCGACTGTCACATGGTCCAAAATGAGGACTTGTTGGGCTGAGGACTCTGCCCCTGTCAGACCATGTTGAAGCAGAATTCCAAGATGAAGCATTGGACAAAGATCATCTCTTGTGTTTTGTAGGAATACATAATTCTTACCTTTCCAGGTGGTGGGGGTTACACTGGCAATTTTGTTCCTTACCATTTGGCTTATTTACTGCATCCAGAGTATTTACCAAATGTTTGGCACCAGTCATTGTCTTTTGCAGGATGAGAGGGGTCCAGATGTACTGGTTTGGAAGCCAGCATGGATCCAGCTTCTCGCTTATACATTTATTTATTTATTTATTTACATTTGTTGACCGGGATAGTCAGTCTGGGTGTGAGGCCCATTTTCAGCGGAGGCCCAGGGATAAAAGCTCCAATAAAACAAGAACAACATTGACAGGTACTGTGTCTGTTTTACATAGAATTTAACAGAAATGTCTAGAGGCAATAAAGAAAGTACAATGTACAATAGGCACTGTAGTGAAAAGGAGAAAGTTATTACACTATATTACACTATAGTAAAGTCATATACATGTATATATATATATATATATATATATATATATCACCTGAGACTTGCCTCCCTGGACTACATGAAAAGAGACGTAGAGGAGCTCTCTGAGCAATGTAGCCCAGGCCGGTATGACCCTGACCTTGAGTAGCATCTTACCCTCACCAAGATTGATGCCACAATATGAAGACAAGATGATCAATTTCAAAAATTGGCTTAAGTATTGGTGTCATTCAAAGGGGATCCAATGCCTGTCTGCCTGGGATGACATGCTCGACAAGCCACGATGCTTCGCTAGGGACGGCTTGCACCTGTCACCCCTGGGCTTTCGGATATTGGCAAAGGCTCTTGCCACCCCCATAGTGCCTTTTTTAGGCAAGGCTCAAAAGACAAACCCATCTCCAAAGGTATCACAAGGGATAAGAAAGTAAGAGTAATGCTACTCAACGCCAGAAGTCTAAACCTCAAGATGCACACACTCAAAAATCTCCTTAGCATGGAGAACATCGATATCTGTGCAGTAACAGAAACCTGGTTCAAGGCTCCCGAGAGCACCCCAGCACTACCAGGTTATACCTCATACCATGTTTTTCGGCCCCAAAACTTGGACCGGACCACAAAAGGAGGGGGAGTATCAATATTAGTCAGATACCCACACCTCCAGGTTGGTGGCACAGCACGAAGCATATCCATGTGCAACTAACAGTGGGTAAAACTGCCTTCCAGTTTATAGCCTGCTACAGACCACCCTCCCAAACCCAAGAACCCCACTCGGCCTTCCTGAGAACACTGGAAAATATGAAGGTCTCTCCAAGCACCATTATATTGGGCGACTTCAACTACCCTAACATAGAATGGGAGCATTACTCTAGCTCCAACACCCTAGCCCAAAGGTTCCTAGAATTTATAAACTCAAATGCTATAGAACAACTTGTTACCACTCCCACAAGAGGGGAAAACATACTGGACCTGATCATCACCAGAAGTGTATCCCTCACTGTTAAGATCAGACCATAAACTAATCTCACTAGATATTCACATCCCGACCCCAGCCCCGCCCAGAAAACCACAGTGAAAAACTTCTCTAAAGCAAATTTCACACTCCTCAAAACCGAGGTGGAATCCTTCAAAGCCCCCGGGCCTGTGGAAAATACGGCCAAACTGCAGAATCCTTTATAAACGCATTCTATGAACACCTTCAGGAATGCATGGATCATACAATCCCAAATAAAACCAAGACCCAATCCATCTGACTATTTGGATCCCAAACATGCCTCCCATTCCTTGCCTCACTTTGCCTTTCCCTTTCTTCTCCAGCTTAGGAAGACCTAACACAGGATGCCTGGGTGTTCTCCATCATAAAAAAGGGTTATTTCATGGTATGGAATTCTCTCATGCCCTTCAGGGGCATCCCACAACTTTTCAGGGACCAATTGCCACATTCCCCAAAGGTGCTACAAGACCCATTATATCAAGGCACCATTAAACCATTACCATCCAATCAAAGGGGAAAAGAGTTCTATTCAAGGATGTTTTTAGTACCAAGGAAAGAGGACCCATGGAGACTCATTCTGGACCTCTTCTACTTCCAACACCTTCCTGAAAGTGCCTACATATTCAGAATGCTTACCTTGCAAACCCTTTTCCCTCTGATCATCCCACAAGGCTATATGGCTTCCACAGACATAAAGGATGCTTACCTACACATCCCAATTACAGGAAGTTCTTAAGACTCGCTTCTTGACACTTTAAGTTTTCTGCCTTGCCTTTTGGTCTCTCCACCATCCCAATGGTATTCACAAAATGCCTAGCACCAGTAGTTGCTTACTGCAGACTTAGTCGTTCAGGTCTTCCCACACCTGGACAACTTTCTCTTTCAAGCTGTCAGTCCAGGAGCATTAGGGTGCAGTCTAAGCTCCACCATCTCCATCCTACAAATCTCCGGGTTTCAAAATAAACTACCAGAAATCTGCTCTTTCCCAATCTCGGGACCAGATATTTCTGGAATGCAGGCTACAAACAGACCTGGTCTCTTGCTATTCAGAAGGCTCAGGAGCTCACTGCCAGGACCTTTCTCAGAACCCTGGGCTTCATGGCAACCACCATCCCACCACTTCCTCTGGCAAAGCTGCAGATGAGGAAACTACAGTGGTTCCTGAAATCCATGTGGATGCAACATGCACATCCACTAGAGTTCCCACTTCCCCTTCTCCCTTGTCTGAAGAGGGAAATAACTAGGTGGCTTCAACACTTAACTGCCAACCCATGTCTCCTACTCCATCCTTTACCAGACCGGTCCAGGGGATGTTCACAGATGACTCGGACACAGGATGGTGAGCAGATTTCAGCTCCATGAAAGTACAAGGGAGCACATCAGTATAAACGAAATGGGGGCACTGCTACTGGCTCTAAAGACCTTTTAGTCTCTCTACAACCCAGGCCCTCAAAAATTTTCACAGAGAACGTGACCATTCTCTGGTATGTGAACAAACAGGGAGGGACAAAGTCTCATCTCCTTTGCAGACTTACTCTGCAAGTCTGGGAATTAGCTATCAAACTTCAGACTCTCCTCCAGGCTGTGTATATCCTATCTAGACAGAATGTAGTGGCAGACATTTTGAGCGGGTCCGAAACACAATCCCATGACTGGATACTTCACAGGGAAGTGTTCTGCATATTGCCCAAAGATGGGGTATTCCACAAATAGAACTTTTTAACTCCCCCATGAACAGACAGATTCCACGATTTTGTGCCAGAGATGTACTTCCTCTGGTCTGGAAGGTGGACCTCAGCTTTTAATGGAAGTAGATATTTCTGTATGCATTCCCTCCCCTGCCTCTTTCCAAAAGTACTGCTAAAGAATCAGCAAGACAAACAAAAAATCTTGATGGTGACGCCCTTTTTGCCAAGACAGCATTGGTTCCTCAGAGTAGACCTTCTCATACAACACAAAGGAGCTCTAATCCATACTACTCTTCAGCTGACGTTGTGGGTGATAGGGGTCTTAATTCCTTTCAGACTCCTTGTTTCAGAGGACATGCTTAGGGGTTCTGCAGGAGGCAAGGAAACCCAATACTAGAAAATCTTACTTCTGCAAATGGAAGCGATTTTTAATTTGGTGTCTTTCTTGAAACCAGGACCCACTGACAGTGGAAGTTTCACTGGTTCTCTCATAAGTTTCACTGGTTCTTTCATACCGATGTGAATTACTGGATGCTGGCTTAACATGCTCTTCAGTAAAATTGCACTTATCAATTAATCTGATGTTGTTTAATCTTCATTCATTCCTTACATGTGGGTTCAGAACTGATCCTGTGTTCCAACTCAGACGTTTTTCCAAGCCAGCCAGAAAACGCTCGAGCTAAGTCTTACCCGTAGTGCCCCACCACATTACCTCGGATCTCGTTTTCCGCATACAAAACAAGACTCGTCACACCAGCCTGTCAGCTAAGTGACTAATATTTTTGAAGTTTCTAATACATATCTATATTCTTACTAAAGTTTTCGCTAGTCGCCTTCTTTTCTTCTTGTCTAACCCTTTTTCTTGGTGTCCCTCCCATACCTCTCAACCTGGAAACATCAAAAATCTGGACAAGGCCCATGAAAAATAGGTACAAATCTGTAAACTGATTAACATGCAATTTGCATACATGATTATGTAACCCCGCCCACTCCCATGGAATTGTGGGATACCACCTTCCAAATGCAAACTGAAGAACAGACAACCAAAATATAACACCAGAGTGCCCCTGCATCCATTCCAGTGTCCTTTTACATGGCTATTTTGCCCCATTTACCATACACACTAATGGTGCATACTGCTTTACTTCTACAATGATTTGTATTTTATTTTTACATTTTATAGCACAATGCATAAACATTAATAGACATCTGCTAATTAAACAAAGCAATGCTGTCTCACAATGAAAATAGACTTGGCATTGAAACTCACATTCATTAAAACAGCATTGAAACCCACACCACATCCATAGAAAATACATCTGGCCAGTGGTGGATAAAGATTACCTTGGGCTGTTTTCAAATCATTGGCCCCTTGCACATAAAACAAGAAACATACATGTGTTCTTTGATACATCTTCCTGACTTTATTAAATTATATTCCTTGTACAATACAGCACGCTTGTTAGAGCTCATTTTAAATTTGTTTGAACATTTTTCTAGGCATTTAAACAAAATGTATCCAATAATGACAAAACCGCCCAGTTCAGAACATTTCCATCATAAAAGTCTACTTCCACACCCAGACAATATATGTTTTTATATATATATATATATATATATATATATATATATATATATATATATATATATATAAAACAGTAGTGTAAGCCATAGGCATCTTGCACAATTATAAACATTGCATTGCTAGAATAAAATGTGTTACCACCATTCATTTCACTGCCATGTCTTGAACCCAGGACCCTGTGGACTACAGAGGAACATACCACTATGCAAAATCAGCAGTTTCCTGTAAGATAGGAAGACTGAAACTGAAATGGCTGTCATTTAGTGAATTCAGTTCTCACTTCTCACCATAGCTCTCAAACTCTTAGCACAAAAAAACCTGAACAAAGCCAATAATGGGGGAATACAGACCCAAAATAGGGACAAATTTCAAATACTTACAACTTGAAAAAATGTTAGAATAAAAGGCTTTGTGTTACCATTTATTTTCTGAAGAATATGAAGTCTGAAATTCAAATGCCTGTCATTATTTAGTAATTTAACCCTTCAGTGATTTCTTTGCCACAAAAATCCTGAAAACCACAGATTTTGAGGAACAGATACAAAATGAGGCATAAATTCACAAGTGGTGGTGACTATGGACTTTAGGCTCTTTTTACCTTGTACCCAAGGTATAGGGTTTGAGCCTGAGTACCTCTAGCCACCAGATGTGGGGCATTTTCACACGCACACATACACGAACCCTTCTGAAACACTAAGACTCCTACCCTTCCGAACGTTGCAGCAGTTGTGTCAAGCCAGGAGCCAGCCAGAAATCAGAGAAAATGCAGCAGAGTCTCATTTCTGTTCAATAACGGCCAGAAAATGCAGCAGTTTTAACGGCTCACTCACAACCAGAAAATGCAGCAGATGTTATGTGATCCTATCTCGCCTACATTCTGTACTGATGGGCTCGGAGCCAATCCCTCGGCTCCGACTCAGCACGCTATGCTATAGAGCGAAGCCTCTTACTGGCTGAGCTATTTTCTATCCCAGGATGCACCACCACTAATCCCCCAGATCTCGTTTGCCGCTTACAAGCTAGGACGTGGTCTCAAACTTGGCTGAGCTAAGTACTGTTTTCTTCAAAGTTTCCTGTCAGGAATTTTGTTATTCTTACCCAAAAAGCTGTTTTAACAGCTATTGTTGTTGTACGAGTGTGTTTGCTGACATTTGTTGTGGAAAATTGTTTGATTAAGGGAAAGGTTTCCCGTTTAAGTTAGAGGGGCCTTCCCCTATTCTTTACTAGTGTTTTCGTTTTTTTCAGGAGGTCAAGTACCTGTTTAAGTTAGAGGGTCTTGGCCCTCCTTTTCAGTATTTGTTTTTCCTGATATTGTACTGTATTGTCTCGTTAAAAAAAAAAAAAAAAAAAAAAAAAAAAAAAGTTGGTTAAAATTTTTTGTATTGTGGTAAAATCTCCATTACTGAACAGATTCTGCTACTTCAACTTGTGGTTTTAGTGTCTGTTAGTCAGTATGTCAAAAGAACATAGACCCTCTGGGTTTAAAAAGTGCACGAGGTGCGGTTATAAAATGTCTATAACCGATGACCACTCCTCGTGCGTATACTGTTTAGGCGCCAAGCACCTACAGGAGTCCTGTAGCGTGTGTCACGCCTTTTCTTCTAGAGTCCTCCAAGAGAGGAAGAATAAATTAATATTGAAAGGGCTGATTAAACCCTCCTTCGAGGAGGCCCAATCTTCCTCTTCCTCTCCTACCAAGAAGAAAAAAGCGTTGGCTCCAACCAGTCCGTCGGAACCGACTGCCAAGAAACCTAGGCAGGCTTCTCCATCGGCTCCACGGACTTCGGAGCCGAGGGTGGAACGGTCTGCCTCGATGCCTCCAGTCTCGACTCCTCTGGTTTCGGAGCCGAGGACTGGGGCGTCGAGCGGCGGGTCACCTTCATCGGCTCCACTGATTTTGGAGCCGATGAGGGTTGCCGGCTCAGACTCTTCCCCTTCGGCGCCGAAGCCCTCCTCGGCACCGAGGGAAATTGTTTTGGGATCTCCCTCGGAACCGATATTGGTCGAGTCCATTCGGAGCCGGTCCCCCAGTCCTTTGGAGCCGATGGAGAAGTCGGTTCGGACTCTATCGGTCTCATCTAGATCCTCCAAGATGTCTGATTCGGACATCGACAGGGTGCTGCTAAGACTCTTCCAGTCTCCTGTGTTCCAAAAGTTAGTTTCAGCTCCAGCCCATTCGGCTTTGGAGCCGATGGTCCACCCTGTAGTTATGGTTCCTCCTCCAACAGCCTCTGAACCATTGGAGCCGGTGCTGGTGGAGCCGAGGGAGGTTTTCGGGTCAGGCCCGACCCTTACTCCATCCCCAGCTCTCGGGTCGGAGTTCGGTACGCGGACCTCCTCTGTCGGCCCCAGGGGGGACGCTTCGGGGCTGATGTTTTCGGTCCCAAGCCTTCCTCTCGGTGCGTCTGCGGCGGGGGCACCGTCTACCGTTGTGGCCACGGAGGTGGGACCTTCCCAGGATTCTGGTGGTCCGGCCTTCAGGGCCATGAGGAGTGCTTTAGCCAAATCCTCTTTGGCTACCTCCACGGTCTCCCCAGCACCTTCCCTGCATACGGAGACTGCGTCTTTGGCAGTCCCCCTGTCCTTAGACAGTGGAGCCCCGGGGCCTGAGGTCACCCCCACTGGGGGTTTCCCCCCTCCTGGAAGTCCCTCTGAAGCTTCTTCGGAGGAACCTCCAAGGAAGAGATCGTGCAAGAGGAAGCATGTTGACTCCCGATGAGTCTCACGTCAGACACTGATCTTGATGATGCAGAGGGGTCCCCTAAGTCGTCCTCAGATGATGTCTCCTTTGCAGACATCCTGGAAGCCCTTAAACAACGAGGCGGCTGGCAATCCAAACCCCCTTCTGCTGAAGAGTCGGTGTTCCTTAAGGCCTTCGGGGCTCAGCCCTCAGCCTCCTGGGTGTCTCCGCCCTTCGACGAGCTTCTAGATTTGATCTGTCGAAGGGCGTGGGAACACCCAGACTCTGTGGAACCGGTGCCTGCTCGCCCAAACAAGTTCCTGTCAGCACCCCCAGAAAAGGAGTTTTTGACGAAAGGTGTGGCTGTAGATGCCTTGGTGGTGGCATCTGCTACCCAGCAAGATGTAGCAGAGGCTTCGACGTCCGTCCATCCTCCTAATAAGAAGTCTAGGAGCATGGATCGGTACGGTAAGCGCACCCTAAGTTCAGCGGCCTTTACTTTAAGGTCCCTGAACTATCTAACGCACCTCACCAGGTTTCAGAGGGATCTGATCAAGGAGCTTTCAGATACCCTCTTGGGTAACCTACCTGAGCAGCTGGCCCAGACGGTTGGCTCTCAGTTGGCTACGCTGTCATCCATATCAAACTCGTCCATGAGGCTCATTTCTTATGCGGCCGAAGGGGCGAGTAGAGCGGCGGGTACAGGTATTGCTCTACGGAGGCAAGCCTGGCTCCGCCTGTGTCATTTTGCGGAAGCCTTCAAGTCTTCCTTTGCCGACGCCCCCTTTGATGGGTCCTCCTTGTTTGGACCCAAGGTAAAGGACACATTGACCCGCTGCGAGCAAGAAGGTAAGACTTTGACTGCCGTAGGGGCATGATTTTCCACTCCCTTTCGGCCTTACCCCAAGGCTAAAAGAGGAGGGAAAATGTGGTTCCGTAGATCTCAGAAGTCTTATCCCTCCCAGCAGTACAATCCCCCTTCTAGAGGCAGAGGAGGGGGAAATTCTTCTGGAAGACGCCGTCCCAGAGGCGGCAGAGGCCCCCCGCAACACTGGAGACCGCAAATCCTTTCGTGGCTCTTCAGCCTTTCACAGTCCCTGACGGATTGCCCGACTGTGCAGCTCCGGAGCCAGTCGGGGGTCGTTTTTCGAGGCACCTAAAAGCCCGGGAAGGTATCACTCAGGACCGATGGGTGCTTCGAATTATCGCCGGAGGTTACGCCATCCCTTTTTCTCACTCTCCACCTCAGTCCAAAAAAATCCCGGACCCGCCACCCAGTCAACGGGAAATTGCAGCCCTAGAAGTTTCAAAGCTGCTTCAAAAAGGAGTCATCCAACCGGTCCCTGCAGACCAGATCGGATTAGGGACTTACTCAAGATTCTTTTTGGTGCCAAAAAAGACCGGGGACTTGAGGCCCATTTTGGATCTCAGCATTCTAAATCGTTCAGTCAAAAAGTCCAAGTTCCGAGTGGTCACCCTAGAATCCATTCTCCCACTGCTGGAGAAAGGTGTTTGGATGTGCTCCATAGATCTCAAGGACGCTTATTACCATATCATGGCACATCACGCGTCCAGGAGACATCTGCGCTTCAGCCTAGGAGACGGTCATTTTCAGTTCCGCGCACTGCCCTTTGGTCTCACCACAGCCCCCAGGGTGTTCACCAAATGTTTGGCGGTCGTGACTGCTCACCTGAGAAGTCTAGGATTCCAGGTGTTTCCGTATCTAGACTGGCTCCTAACTGCCACCTCCAAGCATCTACTATTGCAGAGCCTACAAGCCACAATATCACTGGGCACTTCCCTTGGAATCTCCTTCAACTGGCCAAAGTCTGTGTTGCTGCCATCTCAACGCATAAAATTCATCGGAGTAGAGATAGATTCAAACCGAATGCGAGTCTATCTACCTACAGAAAGGATACAAACCATACAGGCTCAAGTTCGAGCCTTACTTCCCAGATCCAAAGCCCCAGCCAGAATGGTCCTGCAGCTATTGGGATCTATGTCCGCCACCGTTCTTCTAGTTCCCCTAGCAAGGTTACACATGAGAATTCTCCAGTTGCTTCTTTCAACACAGTGGTCCTTTCAGGATCTCCCTCTCAGTCACCTCATATGGATCACGGAAACCTGCAAACGGGACCTTCGCTGGTGGCTGGTGCCCTCCAACCTGGATCAGGGACGACCCTTTGTTCCACCTCCTCCTGTGGCCACTTTGACTATGGACGCCTCCCAGATGGGGTGGGGGGGGGCATTCCCTGGGCAGGTCAGTCCAAGGCAAATGGCATTCGGAAGAGTCCCTACTTCATATCAACATCTTAGAAATGAGGGCGGTGTTTCTGTCCCTACAAGCCCTTCACGATTACCTCCCTCAGGGCGTAATTGCCGTTCACTCCAACATGTCAGTAGTCTGCTACCTGAACAAGCAGGGAGGGACCAGATCCTACCCCCTTTGCAGAGAGGCCATGAGAGTTTGGGAATGGGCTGTGTCGACCAAACTATTTCTAGTGGCGACTCATATCCCTGGCAAGGCCAATGTGATAGCCGACAGACTGAGCAGAACTATCCTCTCTCCACACGAGTGGTCTCTGAACATTACGGTTGCAAATCAGATTTTCAGCAAATGGGGAATTCCTTGTTGCGACCTCTTCGCAACCCCGCTGAATGCGAAGTGCAAAAAGTTCTTCTCCCTCACTCCAGCTCCGGGGGAGAGCCCTATGGACGCACTAGCCCATCCGTGGCCCACCGGCTTGCTATATGCTTTTCCCCCAGTTCCCCTCCTTCCCAGAGTGATCCAAAAGGCGTCTCACTTGGGGAGCAAAATGATCTTAGTTGCTTCTTACTGGCCTTGTCAGGTATGGTTCCCCTATCTTCAGAAATATGCACTGGACGGTCCATGGTTCCTGGATCAGATCCCAGACCTATTAGTTCATCAGTCGGGACTACTCCACCAGTCCCTCCACACCTTGAAATTAACAGCTTGGCTCCTCCTCTTCCGACTATAGTCAGAAATCATACCTTAGACCCGGAAGTTGTACATATCTTATCTTCGGCCCACAAGTCTGCCACTAAGAAATTGTATTCTAGCAAATGGAAGAGGTTTGCTATTTGGGCTCAACTCCGGGGCCTGGATCCCATCACTATTCCCGTATCAGAAGTCCTGAAATTTCTAACTTCCCTATTCAATCAAGGTTCCTCAGTCTCTACCATCAAGGTTCAATTGGCTGCTATTTCCAATTTTCACGAGTCTATAAACCCACCTTTAATGAGCAACAGATTGTGTAAGACCTTCATGAAAGGTGCTGTGCTTTTATGACCTCCGATTTCTCATCCTGCTCCTCCATGGGATCTCGATGTGGTGTCACGTGCCTTAACTTCCTCCCCCTTCGAACCGGCAGCAACATGTGATTTGAGATTTCTATTGTGGAAAACTGCCTTTCTGGTTGCGATTACTTCTGCGAGAAGGGTTTCAGAGCTTCAAGCTTTATCTGTAAAACCTCCGTACCTGATTTTTCACAAAGATAGAGTATCTCTCAGGCCAAATCCATCTTTTGTCCCTAAGGTTTGTTCCAGTTTTTGCCTACAACAGTCATTAGAACTTCCAGTTTTCTTTCCAAAGTACTCAAACAAAGCGGAATACATATTCCACACATTAGATGTCCACAGGCAATTGCGTTTTTATTTAGATAGGACCAAACAAACAAGGAAAACAGATCAATTGTTTGTATCCTTTTCGGATAATAAATTGGGCAAAGCCGTCACAAAGGTCACTATTGCCAAATGGATCAGGGACTGTATTACTCAAGCTTATTCCTCTTCTAATAAAGAGCTTACGACCTCTGTCAAAGCTCATTCTACAAGAGCTATGGCTACTTCAATAGCATTCCATTCTAAGCTTGCCATTAGTGACATTTGTGCTGCGGCTACGTGGTCTTCCCCGCACACTTTCATTTCTCACTACAAATTGGATGTGGCGTCTCGGGGGCGAGCTTCATTTGGTTCCACAGTGCTCAGGAGTGTTTTCCAGTGAGCCACCCAGGATTTAGGTGCTAGGGACGCTGTCCCATCAGTACAGAATGTAGGCGAGATAGGATCACATAACATCTTTTAGTTATGTACTTACCATAACTTTAGATGTTTGGGATCCATCTCGCCTACATTCCTAAGAACCCACCCTCCTTCACCCTTCCTTGGAGATCAGAAGGTCCGAATCCTGTTGTTTCATCTTGAAACATCTGGCAATGTTATATAAACAAGTTATGTATGTGTGCATGAATGCGGACAAACAAGATCTGGGGGATTAGTGGTGGTGCATCCTGGGATAGAAAATAGCTCAGCCAATAAGAGGCTTTGCTCTATAGCATAGCGTGCCGAGTCGGAGCAGAGGGATCGGCTCCTTAGCCCATCAGTACAGAATGTAGGCGAGATGGATCCCAAACATCTAAAGTTATGGTAAGTACATAACTAAAAGTTTAACGGCTTGCTCGGAACCAAAGATGTTTCCCCATGAGTCCTTTCTGTTGAATAACTGCCATGAACAGCCAGAGTGCAAGCTCCATATATCGCAAGCAGCATTCTTTTCACACAAAATAATGGCTCTCACCTTAAGTGCAGCCACACCAAAAGATAATGTTTCCCCGCTCTCCATTTGAACAGCCGTAATGCAAGCTAAATTTCGACAGGCTGGTAGCCCTGATGGAGCTGACATCATCATACACGTGATGATGTCTGCTCAAAAAGCAGAAAAAAATAAAAATAAAGAAAAACTCGGAAATGAAGGGGTGCCACTCTGGAATCGTGGCACCCCATTACTTGGACCCCAAAACTTGGTAAAAGCCGAGTAATTTGGGATGGTTGGGAGGTATTGTCGCTCTACCGTTTTCCATTCCTACTGGTTTGTTATTCTTCATACCATTGTTGTGGTACTTTCCCTTTTACCCATCCAGGTATGTCTTTTACCACATCTAGTATTTACTCCAACTTTTTTTTTTTTTTTTTTTTTTTTTTTTTTTTTTTGGATAAAGAAAAATAAGTTGCATATATTTTCCCTGTTTAATGTTCTTGATTTGTTAGCTGCGGTGGTGGTGCTGCGGTAGCGTTGTCACCTCACAGTAAGACCTTGTCCTGTTAGATTTTCTCAGCTAAAGCGTCTTCTGTGTGGAGACGTGCGTGAATGGGCGTACCTTCGTTGAAGGTTGTGCGTCAGGCCTGGCAAATCGGTACGTAAAAATTTACTTTCAATCATTAGCGGACCAGAGTTCCGCTGTGGTGACCCCTAACGGGAAAAGCCGAAAGAAGTGTTCTTGATTTGTTGTTGAATTCCTTAATATGTCTGAGAAGAAAGGAACCACTGGCACTAAGAGATGTATTAAATGTGACAGAAAAATGCTAAATGTGGGTAGCCATGTTTCATGTGTGTATTGTTTGGGGGTGCCTCACCTCTGAGAAACCCCCTTGTGACATTTGTAGGGCTTTTAGCTCCCGTATGCTCACAGAGCATAAAAATAAAGTTATGCTTGCTGGCTTAATGAAATCTCCCTTTGTGGAGGCAATCTCTGAGTCAGAGGACTCACTGCCTCCCAAGAAAGAAGACAAAAAGAGGAACACGTCTTTACCCTCTTCTCACAAGGCTAAAATATCAGAACAGAAACTTAAGGTTCCCAAGTCATCTCCTAGAGAGTCGTCTGCTCCAAGGCCTAAACAAACAACTTAGTCTCCGAAAGACCCTACTGTATCTGTGCCCTCCATCCCCTCTTCTGCACCGTTCATTTTGACTGCACCAACCACGTCACCGACTCCCCTCTCTGTGCCAACAATAGTCATCCCAGATCCAGTCACTTGCCCCCTCCCTGAACTTCTTATTGTCCATTTGGCCTCAGCACGGAGTGGTTCATAGGTAGGTACTAGGCTATTGGCCCTAGGGCCTATATAAGAATAGCCAAACAGTACCATGGCTTTTGCCACCCAAGAAAATAATTTTCCTGTGCCCCTGTCGAGCAGAGCCACAGAAGTGATTCCCGGGGTGAATTTCCTATCGCCCATCCAATCATCAAGATTTTTCTTGAAGAGTGCTAATGAGGAGCTTTGTTTGATATAGATAGGTAGTTTGTTCCAGAGTATGGGAAGTCTCTGAGACAGGAATCTATCCCTTCAGCATGTTCTGTTTATTGTGGTGACAAGGTTTAGGTCCCTAGAGCGTGTAGCTCTGAGGGATTGGGATTTCTTTAACTGGAGCATGTCCAACATCTCTGGGTTTGACATAGCTTTGTATGTTAGGCAGAGATTGCCTCTGAGTAGGCGATATGCGACAGAGTAAAACTGGAGTTTTTTGAGACGGTCCGCGTAGGGCATCTTTTTGAGGCCAGTAATCCTCTTTGTGAGGTATTTCTGTGGCCTTTCCAGTTGTTGATGTCTTGTGAGGTACATACCAAAAGGGGCGTTGTACTCTATAATGGGTCTAATGAGTGATGAGTAGAGGGGAGCAATGACCACTTTTTTTTCCTGGATGAGAAACCTTTTGTGATGAGGTGTGCCATGTAGAAGGATTTCCTGACTACTATGGCAATGTGATTATCAAAGGAGAGACTACTGTCCACCTGCTTCCCAAGGTCTCGTATCACACATTCGGTGTTAGACTACCGCCTATGTGGTAGTTCATGGGTACAGAGTTTTTACCAAAAGGGATGACCATGCACTTTTTGGCATTGAGCTTGAGGCCATGGCTTTGACAGCAGGCATCTGTCTCAGTGAGGCCCTTTTGTAGGATGTCCACATCGTTAGGAGATTTGATTATGGCTCCAAGTTTGCAGTCATCTACGAACTTTGTTAGCCAAAGACCTTCTGTGTTAGCCTGTACTTCAGAGAAGTAGATACCAAACAGAAGAGGACCTAGGACTGAACCCTATGGTACTTCACTTGTCACTGGTCTGAAGTTGGATTTAGAGTCTGCTATTTTCACAGTGTGTGTTCGGTCAGTGAGCCAGTTGGCAGTCCATCTTGTGACATAGGGATTTACATTGTGATACACTTCCTAGAACCAGATGTTCCCCCTTGGTGGACCCCTTCTGTGGCCAACAGTACAGTCCCTTTTTGGAATGCCCTGTTTCACCGTCGGGATTATCCACTCGTTCCTCCAAGAGTCTGTCAGAATTGGAAGTAGTGAGATTGGTGGACCAGCTGTTAGCGGCCAAAGGCATTACTACACCAGTTAAACTCTCCCTTCCTTTTGGAGCAGAGTATTCTGCTTCAAAGACTCCAATATTTTCCTCCTCCTACCTCCTTGCAGGTTTTGGTGCATCCATCACTCACTGCAACCCCGGTTCCAGCTGCCTTGTCACTGGTGGTAGATCTGACCTTGGTGTTGGAGACTTCTCTTTGGGCTGAGTCTACAATGGAACCAGACCATCTGGTCCGAGACTGGCCTGTTGCCACCTTGTATCCGGGTACGGCACCGACCTTTCCTACATCGACCTCTGTGCTGGTCACCTTGGCAGGCCCATCTCCTCCTGTAGCTCCCTCTTTGGCAGTGGATCCTTCGGGGTGGGGTGTGACCCCGGTTCCGAGTTTCTCTTTCTCAGTTCTGGGCTTCCATCCCTCCTTGGGGGGGGGGTCCTGCCTTCCAAGCGATGGAGAGAGCACTAGCTTCCACAGGCTTCCAGTTGGATCCAGTGGCGGAGATGCGCTCTCATCCTGCCTTTGCGCCACAGGTTCCACAACTCACTGTTATTGGACACTGGGCTCTGGAGCCTCAAGACATCCTTCAACAAGGTTCCCTCTCTGCAGGTTTCTCCTCTGATGCTCCCATCGAGGAGGTTCCTTGCAAGAGAACATGCAAGAGGAAGCACATTGATACCCCAGAGGAATCCTTGGCCAAAGATGTGGACTATGACTGGGAAGGGTCCCCACGTTCACCCCCTGATGATGTCTCCTTTGCAGACATCTTAGAGATCCTTAAACACTGGCAATTGGAAGTTCAGCACTACTTCTTCCGAGGAGAACGTATTCTTGCAGGCTTTCTGGGCCCGACACTGTACCTCCTGGGTGAACCCCCTGCAGATGAGCTCCTCCAATTCATCGTGCAGCGGGCATGGAAACTCCTGATGCCATTGAACCAGTTGCCTGTAGACCAGATAAGAGCCTATCACCTCCTGCAGATAATCCCCACTGGTCCAAGAGCCTCCCAGTGGATGCTATGGTTGTGGCGGTAGCCACAAAAAAGGAGCTTGTCGAAGAGAGCGCTGCTCTTCATCCCCTGAACAGGGAGTCTCTGATAGACAGGCTTGGAAAATGGGTCTTTTCTTCAGCGACCTTTGCTGTTAGATCTATGAACTATGTGGCACATTTTAACGCGAGTTCAGAGAGACTTAATTATGGAACTCTCACAAACGCTGGCAGGAGCAGTCTCTAATGAGGTATGGGACAAAGTCGCTTCACAGGTTGCTACCCTGGATTCCATTTCAAATTCGTCCATGAGGTTGATTTCACACTCAACCGAAGGAGCGGCGAGAGCAGCAGGCACTGGTGTTGTGGCTAGACGCCACACCTGGATGCGGTTATGTGATTTCGCTGACCCTTTCAAGTCTTCTTTCCTTAATGTCCCTGTAGAGGCCACATCTCTATTTGGCCTTAAGGTTAAGGATACACTGGCCAGGTGTGAGAAGAACGGTAAGACCTTGTGTGCTGTGGGTGTCCAATTTTCCACTCCTCAGAGACCCTATTCCGGGAACCAGAGGAGTGGCAAAATGTGGTACAAAAAATCCCAAGGGCCTTTCCATGATGCACGTGGCAATTCTTTTCCCTGGAACAGAGGGGGGGTAATACAAATGAAAGATGCCCCTTCAGAGGCAAAAGGGGTATATGTAACCAAAGATCCAGGGATTCTTTCTTTGGGCAGTCCTATCAGCGCTCCTGAGGAGTGGCCTGATTGCTTGCCCCTGGAAGCAGTCGGGGGTCATCTCTCATAGGTAGGTAGTAGGCTATTGGCCCTAGGGCCTATACAAGCCTAGCCAAAAAGATACGCTGGCTTTCGCCACCCAAGAAAATTATTTTCCTGTGCCCCTGTCAAGCAGAACCACAGAAGTGATCCCCAGGGTGAATTTCCTATTACCCATCCAATCATCAAGATTTTTCTTGAGTGCTAATGAGGAGCTCTGTTTGACATAGGTAGTCTGTTCCAGAGTATGGGAAGTCTCTGGGACAAGAATCTATCCCTCCAGTATGTTCTGTTTATTGTGGTGACAAGGTTTAGGTCCCTAGAGCGTGTAGCTCGGAGGGATTGGGATTTCTTTAAGTGGAGCATGTCCAACAGCTCTGGGTTTGACATAGCTTTGTATGTTAGGCAGAGATCGCCTCTGAGTAGGTAATATGCGACTGAGTAAAGCTGGAGTTTTTTGAGACTGTCTGCATAAGGCATCTGTTTGAGGCCAGTAATACTCGTTGTGAGGTATTTTTGCGGCCTTTCCAGTTGTAGATGTCTTGTGAGGTGCATACCAAAAGGGGCGTTGTACTCTATAATGGGTCTAATGAGTGATGAGGAGAGGGGAACAACGACCTCTTTTTTTCTGGATGAGAAACCTTTTGTGATGAGGTGTGCCACGTAGAAGGATTTCCCGACCACTGTGGCGATGTGATTATCAAAGGAGAGACTACTGTCCACCTGTGTCCCAAGGTCTCTTATCACACTTTCGGTGTTAAGTAGACTACTGCCTATGTGGTACTTCATGGGTACAGAGTTTTTACCAAAGGGGATGACAATGCACTTTTTGGCATTGAGCTTGAGATCATGTCTTTGACACCAGGCATCTGTCTCGGTGAGGCCCTTTTGTAGGATGTCCACATCGTTAGTAGTTTCAATTATGGCTCCTAGTTTGCAGTCATCTGCGAATTTAGTTAGCCAAAGACCTTCTGTGTTAGCCTGTACTTCAGAGAAGTAGATAAACAGGAGAGGACCTAGGACTGAACCCTGTGGTACTCCACGTGTCACTGGTCTGAAGTCTAATTTGGAGTCTGCTACTTTCACGGTGTGGGTTCTTTCTGGAAGCCAGTTGGCAACCCATCTTGTGACATAGGGATTTGTACCTAGTTTAGCGAGTTTATCTATAATTCGAGTGGGGGATGGTGTCGAACGCCTTGGCGAGATCTAGATAGGCTGTGTGAACCACCTTACCCTCATCTATGGCTTTGGTGACTACTTCAAAGAAGTCTATCTATCAGGTTTAGGAGACATGATCTGCCTTTTACAAACTCAAACTATGTGGGGTCCAGAGTTTGGAGAGCTCCAATGTCTTTATGAGTTCCATGATGATACGTTCCATGGCCTTGCAGACGAGGCTCGTCAGACTAATGGGGCAGTAGTTCCCGGGGTCTGTTGTGGCCCCCCCTTTGTGGAGTGGGATAACTGAGGCGGTGCACCATTCAGTGGGCACAAAGCCTGAGGTGAGGCTATGATTGAACATGGTACTTAGGTGGGGTGCCAGTTCATTCTGTAGTTCATGTAATAGGCAGCCTGGGATGTTGTCAGGTCCCATGGATGCTGTGTTCTTGGCTTTGGAGAGTGAAGTTTTTACCTGTGCAGCTGTGATTACAGGAACTTTGCATTCTTCCGGTATAAAGATGGGCCCTTTAGGGGGTGAGAGGGGGGGTGAAGTTATCACTGAACTGATCTGCCAGGATGTTGGCAATATCAGTTGGTTCTGTATATTTAGTGTCATTGTGCTGTAACTCAGAGCAGATCTGAGTGTTGCCATTGAGATTTTTGACATAGCTATAGAATGCTTTGTGGTTGTCTTTAGAATCATTGGCAATTTTGTTTTCATAACTAGCTTTGGAGGATTTTATGAGGGACCTCAGCTTCTTACTGAGGCCGACCAGGGAGTTCCTGTAATCGTGGGATTTTACTCTCTTTTGCAACAGTTTTTCTTCTGTTGTAGAGTTTGTTTATGGCAGAAGACCACCAGATTGTCTTCCTTTTTTTGGAGGATAGCATCTTGGTTCTGTTAGGGATAGCATGATCCATGCACTTGTGTAAATGCTTATAAAGCGCATTTGTGTAGGATTCAGCAGTCGTACCTCTATTGTCCATCTGCATGGGTGTCGTGAAGTTTGCCACTTCTGTCTTAAGAAGCATGAAGTTAGCTTTGGAGAAATTTTTTACGGTTGTTTTCCTAATGGGGGGGGGGGGGAGCGGGATGTGGATGTCTAGGGTGATTAGCTTGTGGTTGGATCTGACCAACGAGGGGCTGACCTCTGGTGTGGAACACCGGTCACCCATGTTGATGATGACCAGGTCTAGGATATTGTTGCCACTGTTGGGGGTGTGGATAAGTTGATCCAAAGTGTTGGAATTGATGATTTCCAGAAAATGTTGAGCAAAAGAGTTGGTGAAGGAGTAGTTTTCCCAGTTAATGGTAGGGTAGTTGAAATCACCCATTATTAGAGTATTTTCCAGTGTATCAAGAAAAGAGGAGTGGGAATCCTGGGGCATGGTGGGGGGTCTGTAGCAAGCTACAATCTGGATTGCGGTTTTGCCCAGAGTTAGTTGAACTTGGATAATCTCAGATGCATTATGCTGAGCAAATAGCTTGGAGGTGTGGATATCCTTAATGAATATGGACACTCATCCACCTTTAGTGTTTTGGTCCGGGTTTGGTGGCCGAAAGGTCTCTCTGCACCACTTTGGCTGGCAAGAAATAACTACAGATTATTGGGTACAGACAGTAATAACCAGAGGATATCACATTCCCTTCAACTCTATGCCAAAGCTGATAAGGTGCATTCCTGACGTTCCACACAGTCAAAGGGAATTTTCAGCTATAGAAATTCAAAAGCTGCTTCAAATGTTATCCAAGCAGTTCCTCCAGACCAGATATAATCCGTTTTTTACTCAAGATTCTTTTTAGTGCTAAAACAGAGGACTGGAGGCCAATTCTGGACCTCAGCATCCTAAACAAATTTGTCAGACAAGTAAAGTTCCGGATGGTCACGGTACAGTCTGTACTCCCTTTTTTTGGGAAAAGACTATTGGTTGTGCTCTGTAGATCTTCAGGATGCATATTACCACATAAAAATTGACAAATGCTCCAGAAGATTTCTCAGCTTCCAGCTGGGAAACAATCATTACCAATTTTGAGCACTGCCCTTTGGTCTCTCTACAGCCCCCCCAGAGTGTTTACCAAATGCATGGCAGCTCACTTGAGACTGCAAGGAATCCGGTTGTTTCCATATCTGGATGATTGGCTCCTTATTCCCCAGCCAAGCATCAACAATATCAGTGCTTCATCATACCCGACAACGTCTGACTCATCAGGGACAGATGATCCAAGGCACTTGGTCACCTTTGGAGGCCAACTTACATATCATTGTTCTAGAACTGAGGGCAGTGCTTTTCGTGTTGCAAGCATTCCACTCTGTCCTCCCTTCAGGAACGATTGCCATTCAGTCAGACAACATATCTGTAGTCTGGTACATAAACAGGGGAGAAACCAGATCCTACCCTTTATGCCAAAAAGCCATGAGAATCTGGCAATGGGCAATAGCTTCCAATCACATTCTAATAGCAGTGCACATTCCCAGGAATTCCAACATGATTGCAGACAAGTTGAGCATTTGCATTTTCCTGCCTCATGAATGATCCCTCAATCCTGCAGTAGCGACAGATTTTCAGTTGCTGGGGCCAGCCTTGCTGTGACCTTTTCACTTCCCCCACAAATCACAAATGCAGCAGCTACTTTGCCCTAATTACCCCGCAGGGGGAGTCCCAGAGGGATGCTCTTCTACACCACTGGCCCGCGGGTCTTCTCTACGCTTATCCTCCACTCCCTGTGATCCCACAATTCCTGAAGAAGGCTCTTCAGTTGAGAAGCAGAGTAATCCTCATTGCTCCCTACTGGCCTTGACAAGTTTGGTTCCCCTTCCTGTGGCCTCATCTAATTAATCAACCCTGGATTCTGGATCCAACTCTGGACCTGATATCACATCCACAGGGTCTGAGTCACCCAAATATAGGAAGCCTCAAGCTGACTGCTTAGATGTTCATGTTTCACTGTTGCAGTCATTACATTTGGGTAATCTGCTGGTAGGTTGCCCTCAGTCGTCCTGAATTCCAAAGTCTTGGGTCCTGCGTCAGTTGCTGTCTTCTCTTCCATGACGTCAGGTCATCAGGGGTATAAAACATGCAGCTGATGCCATTTTATTCAGTCCTTGCCGCGCGGTGCCCGAAGCAGAAGCATTTTGCAAGTGCCGGTCGGCCGACTACTGAAATATTCGAGTTTGAGTTTCAGAACCAAAGTCTTCACTAAAGCTAAGTAGCCCGTTGGGGAAACTTTTTTCTTGCTTTTTACCAATGTCAGAAAAAGTTAATAATTGTATTACTTGTGGGAAGCAAATACCTCATAAGGATTTCCATTTATACTGTATTCCTTGCCTAGGCCCTGACCACAACGTGCCTGGCTGTCGGTTTTGTGCTAGATTTAACCAACGCACTATTAAGCGTCTGTATATTTTTGCATCTAAGTATTTTGGAAACAGATTTAACTACCCAGAAATGTCGTCTGATAGCAATCAGACTACCGGAGTACATAAAAAATGCAAAGAAAAGGACAGAGAAAGGCAGTCGAGATCCAAAACAGACAACTAAGCTTCTCCTATGCCAGTCGCCGGTTCTCAGGCACTTTCGCAGCCCCTGATACCTGCTATCTTCAAGTCGCAGGCCTCTAGTGACACCCATGTGGAGTCCGGCATTCCGCAAGATACTCAAAGTATTGGACCGACGGATGTATCTCCCTCTGATGGGTCTGGAGCCGCTGAGCAGGCACCGGCTTCTGAGGATGTATTCAGACCTCAACATTTATATATCAATCCGAAAGCTGCAAAACCAAAGGCAAAGACATCTTCTAAAACTAAAAAACTGACGTCTGAATCACGTGCACAGGCCTCTATGCCTAAGAAACAGATGATCAAAATGACTGAAGACCTTGTTACCTTTATCAGGGGTACCCATCCCCCTCTAGATAAGAGGCCTAGGCAAGACACTGACTATGAATCTTCAGATCAGGTTTCTATTTCTTCTGATTCCTCTTTTGGTCAGGAATTATCTTTACCTCCCTATGAGGATTCTGATGCTGAGGAGTCTATTCCATCTGCATCTCCTCCTGAGGATTATTCATTTGGAGAAACCTTGCATACTTTGAAGGAGCATTTTCACTGGGAGAGTCAAGACTTCTCAGAATCAAAAAAGGGGCTCAGGGATTTCCTTCTCCCTCAGCACAAGCCTTTAGCCATTCCCTGTTTTTGACATTGTGGATGATGTGTTGTCGGAGTCGAGCCTGACCCCTGACTCCTTACCACCGGCTCCCAGTAAGCCTGACTGATATTACAGGTCCCTGACTCTCATACATTTCTATTTAGAAACCCTGCTGCTGATCCTGAAAGTATTTCACAGGGTCCAAAGGGAGGGAGTTAAGGCCTCAGCAGCAAAAAACCCTACCCCCTCCGACAGAGATTCAAGGGCACTGAACAGATGGGGAAAAAAGGTTTATAAATCTGCAACCTTGGCAATCCGTGCCTTAAACTGTCAATTTCATATGCTTAAGTGCCAACAACATGTTATGGGATTGCTGAAACAGAAAATGATGATTTCAGAATGTGCAGAAAATAAGGAATTGCAGGAATTATTACATACAGCTGAACAAGTTGGAAAACGTACTTTGCAATGTGGTTTTGATTCTTTAGAGGCCTCCTGCAGGGCTGCAGTTACTGGATCTGTGATTAGGAGGCATGCCTGGTTAAAGGAACAAAATTTGCCTGATCATGTTAAAGCTGAATTGCTAGATGCACATTTACAGCATGATTCTCTGTTTGGTATTAAGGCAGAAGAGCTTTTAAAGAAAATGGAAGACAAAGCTAAGTCTATGCAAACTGTTAAAGATTTCTTACAAGTGCAGCCACCTAGATTCAGTAGACACTGGCCTACAAATAATGGTCCTTTCCTGTGTCAGACAGAGCTCAAAGGGGCAAATCCAGACACCCTAAGGGTTCCAGGTACCAGGCTCAAGACTCATACGGGTCAAAGCAATGGGGCGCATCCACCTCCAAATCTGGAGGAGATAAAGCGCAAACCTACAGAAAGCAATCCCAATGACTTCCCTCTGCCTACACCAAGTACTTATCTTTTGGCAGCACCCATAGGGGGAAAATTAGCACTTTTTGCTCAAAATTGGCAGTTAATAACCCAGGATAGGTGGGTACTAAACATCGTATCACAGGGATACAGATTCCATTTCCACACTCTGCCAATGACAAATGGTTGGCCAGATCTGCCAAAAAATCAATTGGCAGAGGCACAGAAACAGGTTGCATCCCTCATTGATATGGGGGCCATTCAGACAGTACCAGAACAGGAAAAAGGACAAGGATTTTACTTGACTGTTCTTGGTACCCAGAAAGGACAAGGCCTGGCGGCCAATACTGGTTTTATCGATTTTGAACACATACCTGGACATTCCAAAATTCAAAATGCTCACTTTGCAACAGCTTCTGCCCATGCTGGGCAAGAATGCTTGGCTGGTGGCTTTAGACCTAAAAGAGGCATACCTGCATGTCCCAGTAAGACGGTCATTCAGAAGATACCTCAGATTCAAGGCTGGCTTAATGCTTTACCAATTCTCTGCACTGCCCTTTGGCTTATCTACTGCGCCCAGGGTCTTTACAAAGTGCTTGGTACCAGTACTTGCATTTTGCAGACAAAGTAGTATTCAGATATATCCTTACTTGGACGACTGTCTCATTCAAGCAGAGAACAAGGACACTCTCTCTTCTACGACACCTGGCATTTGTCAAAAGGCTTCTAACATGCCTAGGGCACACAATAAACGAAAAGAAATCACAACTGATACCCTCTCAAAATATAACATTCCTGGGTGCAAGCTTGAATACAACTGCCCAGATGGCTTACCTCACGCCAGACAAACAAAGGCAACTGACTACTTACTTCAAACTGATGGCAACAAAAACCCAGTCGTCTGCAAGACAAATTCTGCAGGCTCTGGGCTTCATGGCATCCTGCATCCTACTAATTCCATATGCAAGACTGCATATGAGGAAACTTCAGTGGTACTTAAAATGTTTATGGAGTCAACATTCACACAGTCTGGAAACAGTGATTCCTCTCATTCCCTGCCTAGAACAGGATTTTCTATGGTGGGCAAAGGCCTGTCAACAAAACATGGGACGGCCCTTCACTCTACCCCCTGCCAGCCAAACCTTAACAGACGCATCAGATTATTCCTGGGGGGTCCACATGGCAGGAAGATGTATTCAGGGCATATGGGCACCAAAACAAATGCATCTACATATCAACCAGAAACAGATGCTAGCTGTTCAAAATGCCCTAACAGCCTTCAAGGACTTGCTTCATCCAGGACAACTACTGATAAAGACGGAAAACACCACAGTCATGTGGTATATAAACAAGCAAGGGGGCACACACTCATACCCCCTTTGCAGATTAGCCATGGCACTGTGGGACACAGCTTTGACCTACCAAATACATCTTCAAGCTCAAACAGAGAAATGGGGGAGCCCAGATATAGATCTGTTTGCCTCTCCTCAAAATTATCAACTGAAAAGATTCTGCATAAGGACTCATCACAGACAAGCATGGAAAGCGGATGCCCAATCCTTCAGTTGGAAAAAGCTCGGACATAGATCTATTTGCCTCTCCTCAAAATTGTCAACTGAAAAGATTCTGCACAAGGACTTATCACAGACCATCATGGAAAGCGGACGCCCTATCCTTCAGTTGGAAAAACCTATCAGTTTACACCTTTCCTCCTTTGCCTCTTCTACCCAAGGTCCTCTTAAAAAGCCAGACAAGAGAAGCCAAAGATGATATTAACTGCCCCGGACTGACCCTGCCAATACTGGTACCCAATCCTAAGGAACTTGTCTCAATACCCAGCTTGGACCTTACCTCAAAATCCACAACTACTGCCCCAGCAAAACAATCAGATTCTGCACAATCAACTACAGACTCTGAACCTGGCAGCATGGCTAATCCTGTAATCATACAAACGACACCTCTCAGTAAAGCTGTGATGGATGTCATTTTGGAAGCCAGAAGGCCTACTACTCGAAATTCTTATGCTGACAAATGAAGAGATTCTGTGATTGGAATCGAGCACAATGAACTGATACAGCAGAACCACATATTCCTCAGATATTACAATACTTAACTGAGATGCTTGACAAAGGCCTATCTTTCTCATCAGTCAAAATCCATGCCTCTGCCACTTCGGCTCATTACAGTACAGAGCCACCAATCTTTTCTCATCCTTTACTAAAGCAGTATCTTAAAGGAGCCAAAAATTTAAGGCCTAGATCATCACCATTACCTGCATGGGACCTCAGTTATGTGTTGGAAAAGCTCACACTGCCTCCATTTGAACCAGCTGCTACCGCTGATATAAAGTTCTTATGGAAGACAGCTCTGCCATTAGCAATTACTTCAGCAAGAAGAGTTTCAGAGCTACAGGCCCTCATCCTTTACATGAGACCCCCCCCCCCCCTGGATCTTAACTTTGTATTTGAAAAACTGACCGTAGCTCCTTTTGAGCTGGCAGCTTCTGTTTTCTTGAAATACTGCCCCTGGAAAACTATTTTGCTACTTGCACTAATCTCAGCCAGAAGAGTCTCTGAACTGCAGGCCCTAATGGCTTCCCCTGCTTTCTCTGTGTTCCACAGACACAGCGCGTCTCTCCGCACCAACCCTACCTTTATGCCTGAAGTGGTAAATGAGTTATCCCTCAACCAGCCTGTTCATTCACCTACCTTTTTTTCCTCACTCCACAAAACTCTGTGGAGAGGATTCTGCACACTTTGGATTTGCAAGGATGGCTTAGGTTCTATCTTGACAAAACAAAGAATCCACAAATCTTACCAGTTTGTTTCATTTCACCCTAGAGCTTTAGGACTACCTGTCTCTACACACTATTTCCAGCTGGATCTCTAAAGCCATTTCCTTCTCCTATGAGCACCATGGAAAGAGCCCCCTTCTCCTGTTAAGGCACACTTTACCAGGGCTGTTGCTTGCTCTGGCCCCTTCTCCAAAGGACTGAACACTAACTCCATTCTGGAGGCAGCTACCTGGTCTTTCAGTCCATACTTTCACCAAGCATTACAAACTGGACATTTCCAAATCTAGAGCATAGTTTGCCAGGGCTATTCTCAATGGTTTCCTAGAGAGCTCCAGTGCTCCTACCACCTCCCTTTCCTCATGAGCTTTGGTGTTCTTCATGTAAAGAATACTGCAATACAGGAATAGTAGGGCTTAGATTAGTTGTGTAAAAGATTGCCATAACAATAGATGTCCTGCTCTTCTCTGCAGTATTCCATCTCTCCCTCCTTCCCCTTGACTTTGTTCTTCCATGGATGTACTTCGTCTACATACTTCCCTTAGACGTTCGTCCTGGGTCACTCAGTTCTGAGGATGATGTGTGGGTATGTTACATGGCCGATGTCCAATAGCAGCCTACATGCGACATACCACGCACCTGTATGAAGTGAAAGTCTCTTGTATACTGGACTACATCTGGTCGTTTGCAGCAGACAACTCTCCTGTAAAAATACTGCAACAGAGAAGGACATCTGTCGTTATGGTAAGATTTTACACAACTGATCTTTATTTGATTATATTAAGTAAGGGAAATGAGTTCATCCATTCAAAGGACCTTGTGAAATAGGTGAACATTATGTATTTTTCTTTATTCGTTTTGTTTTGTGTACATTTGGGGAAATTTAAAAGTTTTAAATGATAGTGTTTCATGGATTTTAAGGTCTGTTATTGGTTGGATATTCTAATAAACTGCTCAAATAATCGGTACTCATTGTAAAAATATATATATTGAAACAATTTTTTTCCCCACACAGGAGTATGATTTGCCCTTCAGACTCTAGTTTTACTCAGCAAGATAGATAACTACAGACAGGCAGGAGTTTGAAAAACTGTATCAGTTTTCCACTCCTAGCCTTTGTGTAATATTTTGAATCTACTGAAAATGTACAACCTTTAATGTGCAGTTGACAAATGCCTCATCCCCCATGTTCATTGTCAGCCACAGATTGTTACTGTTGCAATTCAGCTACCAGTGCAAGCAAAGATTCAGCATTTACCTATGCTTGTTTCTTACTGGTGTAGACTGAATGCAGTCTTTGACTGGAAACTCCAGCCATATGTAAGATGACATTTTTCAACCCTCTAATGCTTAGTAATGCTAAAGTTGTAAACAAAACTGTCATATTTGGATTAAAGAATCAAGAAGTTTCAAGTTCACTAACTGGAGCCTGTCACTTTCTGTAAATAGGGTATCATCCTTTTCAAAGGCAGTGCAAAGGAAGCACTGGAAAAAGCAAAAGAAGCTCATGGAGGAACACTAACCTTGAAAAACAAGGAGACCACGTGGGAAATTGTCGAGGGTGACACAGAAAAAGAAGCCTTGAAAAGGATCATAGAAGACCAACAGGAGTCTTTCAAAAAAAAAGGAAGGGGTAAAGTAATTTTTTTTTAAAACTTGACACATTTAATTGTTGCAAATTGACTATTTTCACGCTAGTTGTATTATATATATGTATGCACATTTGGGGGAGGATGGTGTACATTATATTTATAATAACACATTTTGTATCGTAACCTCACTGGGCCATTGCCACTTTCCAAGGAAGACCACAGCATAGATTAACGCAGACAAATGCTAGAACATTCATTGCTTGTATAATAAATGCTTGTGCTTTTACTTAAAGGCAAAAATGAAATGCATCCAGTACTTCTATAGGCTTAATTTTTTTTTTATAGTTTCATCACTGAACATGGGGGGTTACTAGCTTATCACATTAACAAATAAAGGGTTCCAGAATTACTGTAGGTACATTGCCAGCACTCTTGAGAACTGTTATCTTGATAATTTAAAGACGGGTGATAAAGATTGGGACTCACTTTCTGTGAAGGAGGTTCAGGTTCCTGTTGTATAGCACCACCTGTGTTGTCCCCAATACTGTTGTGACTTTGCTGCCCGCTTAAAGGGCCACTATTAACTCTTGTAATGCATACAAGTAATTGTGATGGCACTATGAATAAATTTACACGGAGTGTTGTGTATTAGTATTATACTACAGAAAATACTGCACAGTCTAAATAATATTTAAAGACACCACATGTTGCTTTTTGCCACCCCCAATTCTCACTAGCTTCACAAAGCAACTGAATCAAATATAACATAGATGTATAATAAAATGCATAAATGTGTAAAGTTCAGCACGGTTTCTCTTCAGAAAGCAAAAGCATTTCATGAGTGTCAAGTGTGAAGTTTGCCAAACATGAAAGCGAAAAGGCTGTTTGCAAAAGACCAGGCTGGAGGCTGGGGAATCAGTAATAAAAGTAAGCAAGAATGCATGGCTTCCATTGTTGCAGACTTGCATTAGACGTTTCCATTGCAATACGGAACCTGTTTGTTTCCCTTGCCTATACCCAGAGCACAATTTTTTCATTACACTTGGATATTTGCAGATCCCATGTTGTTGTGATTGTAGAATATGATATGTTTGTCAGGATAGATAGTAAAGCAATCTGCAGGTGGCATAACCTTTTTTTTTTTTTTTTTGAGTGGGTTGTAGTATTTTGTGCCATTTGTTTCAAGAGCTTAACCAACTGACTATCACAATCAGAACAGCAGGTGCAGTAAATGGCTGTCAGTTGTACCTACCTACTGCCAGTGCAAACAGTGGATTGTGAGTACCAGTCTTGAATATCACATAAAGGAGAACCACATCCACAAACTCAAAAAAACTTGTCTTGATTCCTACATTTTTAACACCCCTATGGTACTGTATTTGTCTTACTTATTTTATACCACTATTTACCCATATGGGATCTAGCATGTGGATGTGATTTTGATTTTTGTCTAACTGTAGTTATCCCACAAGCCATCGTGTGGCTGTACAAGATTACATGACTCGGGTACCTTAGCTGCAAAACTCCTGTGCCTTCATTAACTTTACGTGAGAAGTTGCAGACTCTTGCCATCTTTTACCAAGTCAGTTGTAATTACTGATCTGGAGTAGGGACTTCATTTGCCAGCAACCTGTGGGTCTTGGATCCGATATCGGATCTGAGCCGGCAACTATTTATACAGCTATGGATCCGAGCTCCTAGTTCCTCCCCTCACCCATAATCCCCTGCCAACCCCAAATGACCCCAGATCTAGTTTGTCGCTTTTAGGTGTGACAGCTGGATAATTGAGCTCCTGGCATTTTTTCAGATAAATGACTCTTTTCTGCTCAGATTAGTATAATTTTCATTTATTTAAACAGTGTGTGTGTGTATTAGGTTTCCCTTTTTTTTGTTGATTCTTAAATTTTTAGTTAACCCTCCCCTCGCTGGTCGTTAGTGTGTGTGTGTTGCTTGCGTTTGGGGCCTAGCATGCTTGTGTAGTTTTACTTAGTTTGGGTTATGTCAGAGGCCCCAAAACCCATCTTCTCCAAGTGCACCGAGTGTGGCCATAAGCTCTCTCTGGCTGATGGCCACACTCTGTGTGTTCAGTGCCTTGGGGTTGAACATCTGTCCTCGGGATGTACCATTTGTGCAGCGTTCAACTATAGGGCACTGAAGGAGCGGAGGTTGAAGCTGGTCCTGGCGGGACTTTTGCCCCCAGATTTGGCTTCGGCCTTCGCTACTCCCATGGCACCTCCTCAGCCTGTGGTGGTGGCCACTCCTGCCCCCCTTCTCCCGGCCGGGATTCAAACTCCCACTAAGGCACCGGAGGACAGGGAGGCCAGGAGGGAGAAACGGAGGGAGAAGCACCACAAGCAGCGGGCCGAGGCCTCCACTTCAGCCCCCCCAGCTAAGCGGGCTTCTCCCTCCACGGCTTCCAGGTCTCCTCCTTGGCTCCGATCACCTTGCTTCTCCCCGGGACCCGAGGAGGAGGAGACCCGATCTCCGTCGAGGTCATCGAGGCGGCATTCCAGACCTGCCTCGGTGGCCTCGTCGAGATCCACCTACAACCTGTCTGATGCAGACTTGGACCGGATGATGAGAAGGTTCATCCAGGCCCAGCTGCAGATGGGAGTGCTCCTGCCCCCCCCCCCTTCGGGGGGGGGGGAGCTCGACACTCTTTTTTGCTCCGATAGATCCTTCTCCAACCCGGTTTCGGAGCGCTTGGAGCTGGGCAGCGTTGGAGCCGGGGGTAGGTCGGCGCCGACAGTACTGGGTACTTCGGATCCAACCCTGCCCTCGAGTCTGTCTGTTCCATCGTCTGATCCGAGGGATTCAGTGTGCCTTCGACTCCGTCCAGGTTGGAGCACACTGGTCCCTCAGATCAACTGTCTCTGCACCAGTTCCGATCCCTTCATCGGATCTGAGTGGGAGTCTGCTCTCTGAACCCAGGGAGAGCGGCTCCCCCTCGGCCTTTGATGTAGTGGAGAGGGCTCTGTCGAGCGCATCCAGACCTCCGGCCCTTGTCTCGGCTCCACCCTGCACTCCCTCTCTGCTGGGTCAGGCTTCCATCACCCGGCCACAGGGACAGCCTGCTTCGATGTCCCAGGTTGTTCCTTTGGAACAGGACATTGCTGGTGAGACCTCCTCGGACAGCCCCGCCGAGGAAGTGCCTCACAAGCATAAGTGTAAGAGGCGGCACGTGGACTCCCCTGAGTCATTAACAGAGGACACGGACTTTGATGAAGGGGAAGGCTCCCCAAGGTCACCCCCTGAGGATGTCTCCTTTGGAGACATCATGGAAATGCTCAGGATCGGGGGGGGGTGGTCTGCCCCCAAGGCTTCCTCAAACGAGTCCGTGTTTTTGGAGGCATTCGAAGCAGGCCCATCTACCTCTTGGGTGTCCCCTCTGTCCGACCCCCTGGTGGACCTTGTTACCACCAGGGCGTGGAAGGAGCCGGACACTGTGGAGCCAGTCCCTAAATGCCCGGATAGGATTTTGAGACCCCCCCCCCGCAGACCGGTCCCACTGGAGCAAGGGTCCCCCCCGTAGATGCCATGTTGATGGCGGCAGCCACTAAGAGGGAACTAGCTCAGGAGAGCCCCTCGGTCCATCCACCGAGCAAGGAGTCCCGCTCGATGGGTCGCCTTGGGAAGCGGGTATTTAGTTCAGCGACCTTCTCAGTAAGGTCCCTGAACTACATGGCACATGTCATCAGGATGCAGCGAGATCTTATTAAAGAATACACTGCTTCCCCCCAGAGTCCATGTCGGAGGAGGACAAGTAGTTGTACTCCACTCGTATGGCCACTCTAAGATCTATTTCCAATACCTCTATGCGGCTGTTGTCTCACGCCACTGAGGGAGCAGGCCTAGTTATGAGACGACAGGCCTGGCTCCGACGTTGTGACTTCGCGGAGCCTTTTAAGGCGTCCTTTGCGAATGCCCCCTTTGATGGTTCTGCTTTGTTTGGCAAGACCGTTCGCGAGACACTTGTCCAGAGCGAGAAGGACGGGAAGACGTCTGCCGTCGAAGTCCGCTTCTCTGCTCCCCAGAGGTCCTTCTCCAAGAACCAAAAGGGACAGAAGAAGATTGGTTCAGGAAATCGCAACATTCCCAACCTGCTCCGGACAACCAGTCCTTCCGTGGCAGAGGAGGACAGGGAGGACGCCGCCCTAAAGGCAGAGGGGCCCTGAGAAACATTGGGTCCAGAGAATCTTTCTCTGATCGGCCCACGCAACAGCCCTGAGGGGTTGCCCAACTGCTCCACTCTGGAGGCAGTCGGGGGGGGGGGGCGCTTCTCGAGGCATCTGGCGGCATGGGAGTCCATCACGTCAGACCGCTGGGTGCTTCGGATCATATCCAGAGTTTACAAAATCCCAATGCAACATGTCCCCAGACTCAGGAACCTCCCCGATGTACCACCCAGTCAGAGAGAGGCTGCAGCCGCAGAAATCCAGCAGCTACTAGAAAAAAGAGCCATCCAACCCATCCTCCCAGACCAGCTTGGATTAGGGTTTTACTCCAGGTTCTTTCTGGTGCCAAAAAGGACGGGGGACTTGAGACAAATTCTAGACCTTTCCCTCTTGAACCTGTCAGTAACCAAGGAGAAATTCCGAATGGTCACTCTTCAATCCATTCTCCCCCTCTTGCGGGAGAACAACTGGATGTGCTCAATAGACCTCAAGGATGCGAACTACCACATTTTAATGGACAGACGATCCAGGAGGTTTCTCCGCTTCCGGCTGGGAGCCAGCCACCATCAGTTCAGGGTCCTTCCCTTTGGCCTTACCACAGCCCCCAGGGTGTTCACCAAAGTTTTAGCAGTGATAGCGGCCCACCTGAGACTCCAGGGAATGCAGTTCTTCCTGTACCTGGACGACTGGCTCCTGACCGCCCCAACAAGGCATCTACTCTGCTCAGCCAGAGACTTTTTTCTCCGCCTAGCCCCCCAGTTAGGCATCACAATCAATACGGACAAATCCTCCCTTGCTCCGACACAAGTGATAGAGTTCATAGGGGCCAAATTGGATACGAGAAGTCTGCGAGCCTACCTCACTTCGGAACGACTACAGAATCTGAGACTTCATGTGCAGGCCATCCTCCAATCAGAAGCTCCACCGGCGGAATTGGTCCTGAGGGCACTGGGCTCCATGGCAGCGGCAATAACGCTTCTTCCATGCGCTTGTCTAAATATGAGGGTACTACAGTGGACCCTCCAAGTACAGTGGTCCTTTCAGCTTCTTCCTCTTAATCACCCTATATCTTATCAGCAAGGCTTGCAGGAGGGCCCTGTTATGGTGGCTCCAGTCCCCAGACCTCCATACAGGCCGACCCTTCTGCGCTCCACCTCCTCTCGTCACGGTGACCAGGGACACTTTTCGCCTTGGGTGGGGGGGCATTGCTCAGGCAGAACAGTCCAAGGCACGTGGAACGACACAGAGACCTCCCTGCATATCACTGTTCTGGAGATGAGGGCGGTGCTGTTAGCGTTGCAAGCACTTCAGAACCTTCTCCCCTTAGGAACTATTGCGATACAGACGGACAACATGTCAGTTGTCTGGTACATCAACAAACCGGGGGGAACCAGGTCTTACCCTCTCTGCTGAGAGGCCATGAGGGTGTGGGAATGGGCGATCTCCACCAACCGCTTTCTGATCGCAACGCACATTCTGGGACGGGCCAACATTCTGGCGGACAAACTCAGCCGCACTATTCTTTCCCCTTACGAGTGGTCTCTCACCTCCCGAGTAGCGAAGCGGATATTTGCAAAATGGGGGCAACCCTGCTGTGATCTCTTTGCCTCTCCCTCAAATACGAAATGCGACGTCTTCTTCGCTCTGATTTCCCCCACCAGGGGAAGCCCTGAGAGATGCTCTAGTGCATGCTTGGCCGCCCGGTCTACTTTATGCCTATCCTCCTCTACCCCTGATGCTAAAGCTCTTACAGAAAGCCTCTCGGTTGGGGAGCAGAATAATCCTCATTGCCCCATTCTGGCCTTGGCAAACTTGGTTTCCTTACCTGTGATCTCACTTGGTGAATCCTCCCTGGATTCTGGATCCCAGCCCGGATCTAATATCCCATCCATCAGGCTTACCAACCCCGAATCTGGACGACCTGAAGCTGACAGCTTGGCTGCTCCAGTTCCACTCTTAATCAGGGCTCCCGGCATCTCTTCACCAGTCAAAGCCATCTTGGTGGCAGCGCATAAACCTTCCACCAGGAAAGTTTACCGCAGTAAATGGAGGCGCTTTTCCATCTGGGCGGAACATCATAATTTGGACCCCTTCACTGCTCCGTTAGCGTCCGTGTTGGACTTCCTCACGGGACTTTTTCAGCACGGGGCTAGCTTGTTCGACAGTCAAGGTACAATTGGCAGCCATGTCCCATTACCATGTGGGACATGAGACAGGTCCTTTGATGTCAGCTAAACTATGTAAAACCTTCCTCAAGGCTACTTTTCTGCTCAGGCCCCTTATCAAAGAAGCCGTACCCCCTTGGGATCTATCACTAGTTCTTCAAGCCTTGACTGCTTCTCCCTCTGAACCAGCTGCCTCGGCCAAACTTAAATATCTGTCTTGGAAAACAGCATTCCTGGTAGCCATCACTTCAGCAAAAAGAGTTTTGGAACTTCAAGCTCTTTCCGTAAAACCCCCTTACTTGGTTTTTCATCAGGATAGAGTGTACCTCAGGACCAATCCCTCCTTCCTACCCAAGGTGGCCTCAGAAACCAATATCAATCAGTCCATCAGCCTACCAGATGTCCTTCAAGAATGCAACTGCAGTCATAACATGTGGGTTGTCCTGCCTCAGGCAACCCTCGGTCGGCCGGATTCCAAAGTCTGGGTCTGACGTTGGCTGATGTCGCATTTCTCTCCGACGTCAGAGCGGCTGGAGTACATAAGCATCAGCCGACGCCATTTTCTTCAGTCTTTCTTGCCGTGCGGTGTCCGAAGCAGAAGCAGTTCGCAAGTGCCGGTCTGTCAGCTCCTGTATTCTACGATACCGAAGTCATCAAAAAAGCTAAGTACCCCGTTTGGGACCTTTTCTTGCCTCAGCCGATGTCAGAAATTACTGAAAAAGTTAACAATTGTCTTTCTTGTGGTAAACAAATACCTCATAAGGATTTCCACTCTTACTGTCTCCCTTGCCTGGGCCCAGACCACGACGTCTCGGCCTGTGTAGCCTGTGCTCGCTTCAACAAGCGCACTCTCAGGTGCCGGGCGGAGTTCGCTGAAGATTTTTTCGGCGATACTTTTGCTTACACCATGCCGTCGGATCTCCCGACATCGCAAACTCCTAAAAAGCGAAAAGACCGGGATCGACATCCTCGGCCCGCGTCTACTACCGACTCCACACCAAAACCTAGCGCGAGTGCTCTGGTTCCCTCTGAGACGGTCTCTCCACCGCTCCGAACCGAAGACACCGCATTACCGACGACTCCGATTCCAGACATTACTCCGACGCCAGTTGTAGATTTTCCTCCGGATACCGAAACCGAGGAAATTCCCGAGACCATTGCTGTAGACAAGGTCACTCCTGCACGTGGAGCTGCCAGGCCCCCTATGGCCATGTCTATTAAGGCCTACACTAGGGCTAAGGCAGCCAGCAAAACAAAGCATATTACTTCTAAATCCTTACCTCAGACGACTCCAGAGACACAAATTATGTCCATGGCTGCTGATTTAATTTCCATGATTAGAGGTTCACAGGCCCATCCTGAGAGAGGATCCCAGCCCCCTCCTGATAAAAGGCCACGGGTTGAACCCTCTGACCCTACTCCTTCAGATGAAGATTCTGAGGGCTCTGTCCACTCTGATAGCCAGGAAGAGCTCTTTCAGACCTATGAGGACTCAGATGCAGAAGATTCCATCCCTCGGCCTCCCTCCTGAGGATATTTCTTTTGGGGAAGTTCTGCACACCATGAGGGAACATTTCAAGTGGCAAGGTCAGGAATATTCTGATTCTAGGAAACGCCTTAGGACTTTCCTTAAGAAGCCTCAGCACAGGCCCTTAGCTATTCCTCCTGTACTTGATGTTCTGGATGATTTGTATTCTGACTCTAGTGCTACCGCTGATTCTCTTCCTCCTGCTCCAGCCAAGCCAGACAGGTATTACAGGGTCCCAGAAACTCTTTCCCATTTATTCAGGGCCCATACTGCTGATTTGGAAACTATTTCACAGGGGCCTAAAGGAGTTTCAGCCTCCACCTCAAAAAATCCTTTACCCTCCAACAGGGAAGCTAGGTCATTAGAGAGATGGGGCAAAAAGGTTTACACATCCACTACCTTATCTAGGAGAGCTTTAAATTGCCTTTTTCATATGTTACAATATCAGGATTACATGTTAGAAGACTTACAAAAAACATTAGCTACTCCTGATCCTTTAGACAGGAAGACTTTGCAGGAAGCTGTACATAACACTCAGCAAGTAAGCAATCACTTCCTGCAGTGTGGATATGATGCACTGGAAGCTTCATGTAGGGCAGCTATGACAGGGGCAGTCATTCGTAGACATGCTTGGTTAAAAGATCAACCTCTACCAGATCACGTAAAAGCAAAACTTCTGGATGCACCTTTGGAAAAGAACAAGCTATTTGGTGCAAATGCTAAGGATGTCTTAAAGACCATCGAAGAAAAAGCAAAATCAGTTCAGACAGTGAAAGATTTCCTCCAGGTTCAACCCCCCAGATTCAGTAGGAATTGGCCTTCAAAAAACTGGTCCTTTCCTAATCCAGAAAAGTTTCAAAGGGGTAAGAACAGACGTGGCCGAGGAAGAGGCCAATACAGAGGCCCCTTACAGGGGACGACAATGGCAGCCAGGAAACCAAAGAAGTGACGCAGGGGTTTCACCTGCCCCACAACCACAATCTCAATGACTTTCCTCTACTACCGTCTACCAGGGAACAACTAGAAGCTCCCTTGGGCGGGAAATTATCTCTGTTTGCAGAAAACTGGCACAGACTGACAAAGGACAAATGGATTCTGGACATTATAGACCGAGGGTATAGGTTTCATTTTCATACCTTACCAAGAAAACAAGGCATGCCAAACCTACCACAAAATCAGAGGGCAGAGGCTATCAAGCAAATCACTCTGCTGACTCAGATGAAAGCAATAGAAAGAGTTCCACAACAAGAACAAGACCAGGGGTTTTACTCAAGACTGTTCCTTGTTCCAAGAAAAGAATCTCTATGGAGACCAATACTGGACTTGTCCGCATTAAACACCTTTCTCATAGTACCAAAGTTCAAAATGCTGACTCTACAGCAACTCCTTCCCATGCTGGGCAAGGGGTCGTGGCTGATTACTCTGGACCTCAAGGAGGCATACCTGCATGTCCCTATCAGACACAGCTGCAGAAGATACCTCAGATTTCTTGCAGGGCCAGAGCATTATCAATTCTCAGCATTGCCATTTGGCTTATCTACTGCTTCCAGAGTATTCACAAAATGCCTGGCTTCAGTAATTGCTCATTGCAGGCTCCAGGGTATACAAATTTACCCGTACCTGGACGACTGCCTCATACAAGCGGACGACAAATTGATGTTGACAAAAAATTTGGATTATGTCATACGATTACTTCAAGCTCTGGGATACACAGTCAACTTCCAAAAGTCAAGACTGCAGCCATCCCAGCAAATAATCTTCTTAGGAGCCAAACTAGACACAGCCTCTCAGATGGCTTACCTGACAGAAGACAAGCAAGAGAAGTTAACTCATTATTTCAAAGGTTTAGCAAAACTCACCCAGATGACTGCAAGGAGATTCCTACAGGCCCTGGGTTACATGGCATCCTGCATTCTCCTGGTTCCATTAGCAAGACTACACATGAGAAAGCTTCAATGGTATCTAAAAAGCATTTGGTCTCAACACAGCAACAACTTGGAGACAATCATACCACTCATTCCATGCCTACAAAAGGAATTCCTATGGTGGGCCTCGGTGAGCCAGGCAAACACAGGTATGTCATTCACAAAATCACAGATAACACAGACCATGACTACAGACGCCTCAGACCTTGGATGGGGGGCGCACATGGAAGGCAGGTGTATACAAGGACAATGGTCTCCAAAGGAAACACATCTGCATATAAACCAAAAGGAAATGCTGGCAGTAATGCATGCCATCGAGGCCTTTCAACACCAACTCCAGCAAGGCCATCTACTGATACGGACAGACAACACCACTGTGATGTGGTACATAAACAAGCAAGGGGGCACTCACTCTTACCCCCTTTGCAGACTGACAATGCAGCTTTGGGAGAAATCACTGAGCCTAAACATCCAGTTACAATCCCAGTTTGTTCCAGGAAAAGACAATGTGTTGGCGGACAGCCTAAGCAGGAATTTCACAGACCCACACGAGTGGATGTTACATCCAAAGGCCTTCAGACAGCTCACTTCGACAAGGGGCAAGCCAGAAGTGGACCTATTTGCCTCTCACCTCAACCATCTTCTACCAAAATTCTGCACAAGGACATACCATCCAAAAGCTTGGAAAATAGATGCCCTCTCATCAACTGGAACTCCCTAGCAATCTATGCATTCCCACCTCTGCCACTGATGACCTCAGTATTACTAAAGATCAAAGCAGAGAAACCCAAGGAAATCATAATAGCTCCGGACTGGCCAAGACAACACTGGTACCCACTACTACGGAGCATATGTCACACCAGGAAGTGGGCCCTTCCCCAGTGGCCTCTACTTTTGACTCAACACAATTTCAAAACACTGCATCCAAATCTTCAGACACTGCAGCTAACAGCCTGGGAGATCCCATAAATAAATTCAACTTATCTCTCTCCAAGGAAGCTCAGCGGATACTAACAGAGGCTCGAAGACCATCCACCAGAAAGGTTTACTTAGCAAAGTGGAAAAGATTCAGCAATTGGAATACCAGCAAGGGACATGATGCATCATTGTTGAACATCCCACTCATCTTGGAATATTTGGCAGATATGTTAAAGAACGGCCTCTCATTCTTCCATAAAGATGCATGCTTCTGCTATTTCAGCTAGGTACAACACTGATCCTCCTGTTTTTTCTCACCCTTTACTAAGGCAATTCCTCAGGGGAATCAAGAACATTAAGCCACCAAGAAAGGCCCGAGTGCCAGCCTGGGACCTCAATTTTGTTCTGGAAAAACTGACTCTACCTCCATTTGAGCCAGCAGCTTCAGTTGACTTGCAATTTCTCTCATGGAAGACAGCTTTCCTGTTGGCAATTACCTCAGCAAGAAGGGTTTTGGAGTTACAGGCCCTAATGGCAATACCACCCTTTATTATTTTTCACAGAGACAGGGTTTCATTAAGGACCAACCCTACTTTTATGCCAAAGGTGGTATCTAGGGTTTCTTTAAATCAAGCCATTCATCTGCCTGCCTTCTTCCCCAATCCTGAGAATAAGGGGGAAAGACTGTTGCACGCCTTGGACATTCACAGACAACTTCGATACTACCTGGACAGAACCAAGGCCAGTAGGAAGTCTGAACAACTTTTTGTAGCTTATGCCCCTGCAATCCAAGGAAAAGCAATTTCAAAACAGACTATTTCTAAATGGATTGGGCATTGCATCAGATTCTGTTATTCCTTTCATGGAAAGGCTGTTCCAGCCAATATCAGACCACATTCCACTAGAGCTACAGCCACCTCTACAGCATTCTTAAGAGGGGTGCCTACCAAGGACATTCTAGAAGCTGCTACATGGAGCTCCGTGCATACATTCTCCAAACACTACAATCTCCCTCTATACTCCAGATCCAGAGCAGGCTTTGCTTCGGCAGTCCTGCAGGGTTTGATTGCCACACCATCTTTCTCCTAGAGCATTCCTCCTCCCCCAGCTAAGCTATGGTATTCTACCCACATGTTATGACTGCAGTTGCATTCTTGAAGGACATAGTACAGTTTTGTACCTACCATAAATGTAGATGTCTGATAGACATGCAACTGCAGTCGGATTTTCCCTCCCTCCATACCCCTCTATGCCTAGGGTCCACTCCTATCCCTGTTTCTCTTAGCTGGGGATATCTGTTATGGTGTATTTGTTTTATTGCTCATTTATTTGTTTGGAATCCTGTTTTTGTCTTCCAATTTGATTACAGCCTTCCTTGGAGGGCACCTGGCATTTGGGGCAAGAAACACTGAAGAAAATGGCGTCGGCTGATGCTTATGTACTCCAGCCGCTCTGACGTCGGAGAGAAATGCGACATCAGCCGACGTCGGACCCAGACTTTGGAATCCGGCCGACCGAGGGTTGCCTGAGGCAGGACAACCCACATGTTATGACTGCAGTTGCATGTCTATCGGACATCTACATTTATGGTAGGTACAAAACTGTACTTTTTCTTCCCTAATTATCAAAATAAAGGAGAGTACAAGCTGCATTCTTTAGATGTGCACAGGCAGCTGCGTTTCTATATTCATAGGACTGCTGGTCACAGACAATCCGATCAGCTGTTCATTTCCTTTGCCAAATTCAGTTTGGGTAAAGCCGTTTCGAAGGTCACCTTATCACGCTGGATTTCCCAATGTATTCTTCTAGCTTATGAAGCTTCTGGGAGGCCCGCACCTCAAGGAGTCCGTGCACATTCCACTTGCTCCATATCTACTTCTGCTGCCTTTAGATCTAGAGTTCCCTTGGATGATATTTGCTCGGCAGCCACTTGGGCCTCATCTCATACCTTTATCAACCACTACAAACTGGACGTCATTTCCAGAGGGAGAGCATCCTTTGGCTCCGCAGTGCTCCGGAACATCCTTCCATGATGGCCGCCCAAGATTCAGGTAGCTCGGGACTCTGTCCCACAGGTTGCTGACAAATGAAGTCCCTACTCCAAATTAAGAAGTTATGTACTCACCATAACGTTCCATCTGAGTAGGTGGCTTCATTTGTCTGCAACCACCCCCCCCCTTCCCCCTGGCCTTCAGAAGAGTTAGTTTTGTTGTATTATCCTGCCTTTTCCCGTTGGGATACCTTTCCTGGTATACGTAGGAGGGCAAACTTGATCTGAGGTCATTTGGGGTTGGCAGGGGATTATGGGTGAGGGGAGGAGCTAGGAGCTCGGATCCATAGCTGTATAAATAGTTGCCGGCTCTGATCCGATATCGGATCCAAGACGCACAGGTTGCAGACAAATGAAGCCACCTACTCAGATGGAACGTTATGGTGAGTACATAACTTCTTATTTCTTGTGGTTCACTATCTTGGTCTTTCAGGTCATCTCTCAAAACAGGCTTTCTAAGTGCATTTCACTGTTTATTTCCAAAGTGGCCAGTTCATCTTCTTTTGTTATGCCTCAATTGTAGTCTTTCATAGGTAGATACTAGTCTAGCTGCCCTTGCAAGCCATTTTAAGCCTAGCCAGTTTCCCTTTGTGTTCAAAATAACCTATCCCATTTGGTATAGATTGGCCTTGCCCATGGCCAATTAATTGTATATAACTACAAATGAAAATAACTGGGCTCATACCACAGATAATTAGAGAGGGCCCAAGTACGGGATAAAGCATTTAGGAGCTGCCTCTGTCCATTAGTAATACAGGGGGCAGTCCTGGGGTAAATTTTGTTTCCCATCCATAGGTCTAAGTTACACTTGAGTATGGACAGGGATGATCTTTGTTTTATGTAGATGGAGAGTCTGTTGCACAGCAGTGGTACACACTGTGAGATATACCTGCCCCGCCAAACGTTCTGTTGTTGCAGAAGAGGTTTTAATCTCTCGACTGAGTATTTGTGCTGCCATTTAAATTGCTGATGTGCAGCAAGTCTATGCCAGACACAGGTGACCTTTTAGTAGTCTGTAGGACACTGTAGAGATAGGGCTTTGAGTCAGTCCATGTAGGACATGTTTAGGCTTTGTATCCCTTTAGTAAGGCATCTCTGTGGGCATTCCAGTTGTTGCATGTGTCTGAACAGATATGTCAAAGGGGAATTATATTTGGTGATTGGCCTAATGAGGTCTGAGTAAAGGGGGGGGGGGGGAGTAACATCCTATAGCTAGGCACAGTCCATTTTTTTATAAGTTGTGCAGTAATGCAAAGACTTTCAGTAAGCATGATGGTCAAAGGTTAGGTCACTGTCCACATAAGTTCCCAAATCCCGAACAACTGGGCCAGTTCTTGCATGTGTAACTTCTCAAAGGATACAGTTATGCATTTTTTGGCATTTGTTTAATTTTTATCTCCTCCCCAAAACACTTCTCTCTCATATCTGTTGAAATGTAGCTCCTGTGATCGACAGCTCACAGTAAATTTTTTAGCAGTCTGCCCAAAGCTAATTTACTGATGCCTTCTTTATTAACCGTATTAAAGCAGTGTGATTATTAATTGTGCTGTGCAACTCTTGTCCAGTGTTTTGAATCTGCATTCCTTAGCAGTTCATACCATAGTGTTTGGCGTACTTCAGATTATTTGCTCAAGAATTATGGACAAAGCCAAAAATAGTCTGACAGAGACCCAAAGTAAGGGACAGTTTTAAAATATTACTGTGATTCGCTTAAAATATAAAAGAGGAGGTTTTACATCAACATGCATTTTCTGAACATAAGTATGCATCTCTAATGACTAACATTACTGAGTGACTGTAATCCTCAACTCAATTACCAGAAGATTAAAAACTTTACAAGGGACATGGCAAAAATTGGCAAAATGTGGGAAATTCTGCTAAATCAATAACAGTTGTCAGGTGTGGTTTGCCTTCAGATTAAAACCTTGCCAAGTTGTCATAACATAACACAGTAAGACTTCTAGTGGGCAAGTTCCTTAGATTGTAAATCATTGTGCATTTAGATTTAAGGCACACTGTCTCAGCAGTTGTGATGGTCACTGAGGTGAGTGGGACCCAGACGAGATAAAAATATTATCGGCAAGTACCTCTGTAGTTTTGTTTCTGAACAGTTGATCAGAATGCAGATTGTGGCCATGTAACTCATGAGAGTAGCATTTAGGCTAGTCAGCTGCAGTGGAAATAGTCACAGCAGAAATTACAACCCCTAGTAAGTGTGCAGTACCCATGTCAGAATGGCACAGCACAAACATTCCTATAAGCCTATGTCCACAAGTGTACAACAATAGCTGTCATACAGAAATTGGAAATAGTTGGCCCAAACAGCAGTCTATAATAATTGTACTCGACTAATGTAATTACAAGTTAAATAAAACCAGTAACACATGCTTTATTCAAACTTAACAAATGTCCCTCCCCTGAGAAATTCACTGGTTATGCCAGTTAATTCACAACACTCCCAAAAGACTGCAGACGTTCATAATGAAACATGAAAGTGATGGAGTGTGAATGCAGAGCAGAAGAGTGTGCATATATTAACAAAGGATTACTAGACACTCTCTAATTGGCCATTTAGCAGCGATAGGCAGCAAGCCATCAGTTTATCATTCTGTTATGACAACAGTATGAGACTGTATTTATCTACATTGGGAAAAGTACTGCACAAAAAATACCCATGCTTATCTCTTGTATTTTATTAGAAAGTTCTGTGTTATATGAGATACTGCAGTGCTCAAGCAAAGATCGTGTGAAATGATGCTTATGACATTTACATATAAATACCACTCCTCAGTACTTTTGTCTTGCACATCACTGCAGCTTAAACCATGGTCTCTTCAGCTGGACATTAGGAAACCATTATCCTAACACTTTATTGGATACCAGGATCACATATGCTGCTAGACTTTTCCTGTAGTAAGTATGGTTTACATTCCACATTGCAGCTCTACCATATCAGTGAGATGAAATTCTTGGATTACAAAAAAAACTTGTCACAGCAGCTAGAATTATTGCCTCGCGTCTCCCTTTTGTAAAAACCTCAGCAGGGGTATAAATGAGTCTGCACTACACATCAGGCTCATACACGAAGTCAGAGAATTACAATGGAGGGACAGTTTTAAACAATTGATTCATTCATTCATTTCTATCTTGCCAGAGAGCAGTATTTACAAAGGTAATGAACAAAGTGACTTCATAATAGCAGGGGACCAGCTTTGGGCCAATAAGAAGCTCTGAGAATGACTCTGGCTTTGACATCTTAAGTTTCCTAGAAACCCATTGTTAGACGTGTAAAGGCGTCCAGGTGGACATATGTTAAGACTCTCTTGGCCTGATTAGCCTGGTGGAGTAACCAATGCAAAAAATGAGGGCTGCTGGTATTGGCTTGAGAGATGCCACACTGATTTGCCCTATAAGAAAAAAGTTTATCTGGTTCTTTGAGGGACTCCGTAAGCAGTGGGTAAGTGTAAGTGTATCTACTAAAGCAAGATAAATGTAAGATTATCCCCAGTTTGTCACACTCTTGCAGCTCATTAACATAGTGAGACGCAATGTTTCTCCCTTTTCTTACACACCAACCATCCATGTTTGACTGAATACATATCCCACCTTGAGTTAGGAACTCTTGGATGGCCCAACGATGTTAGTACTGCTCTCATTGCCAGCATGTAAAGCTGAGGCTCCCAAGACGAGCAAACATCCTGAAACATCTGTCAGTTGTAGTGTCCCACACCCAACAGCCTACACGTGGTCAGTGAGGACAGAGCAGTCTGCAACTGGAAAGGGCTTTCAGACTGAAGATGGCTGTTATTTGACCAGCACTGCAAATACAAGGTCTGGAGATCAAAATGGAACGGAAAGTGGCTTAAAATTGTTGGACCATTACATCTGGTATGTACATGTAAGCAGGCACAAATAACATCTTGTATGAGGGACCAGCAAAGTAGTGTAAGTTGCTGTTAAGAATATTGCTCTAAGATAAGCTTCCTGTGGTGCAGACTGAAATATGTGAACAGATGCAAGTTACTGCAGAAAAACAAGGGTCTGATGGGCATTGAAGGCCCAACAAAAGCTGTTGTATAAGGAGCATCCCATCAAAATTGGAGACAAGCTGGGAAGTAACTGAGACTTGAGGTTCATGTTACCACTAAGTAGAGGAAAAGTGTAAGCAGACTCCATACAGCTCACAGTGTACTTCAAAGCAGCAAGGAAGTAGTCTCCATTCTGAAACACAGTTGCTTGTACTGCATGTTGAGATGCTATTATGGCCATTAATGCACTGAATGAAAATTGCATTAGGGTAACTGGTAAACATACCAACCCTTTTGTGCTGCATCTTAAAAGATAGCTTCCAGTATTGTAGTAGTTTACTTGGTCTCCATTTGCCTGCTGTGCGAGGTACTGAATGGTCTCTGGGACTGCATGTATGGTAGCTACTTATTAATCTATGAACCTAAAAAGTTCCAGTGAAAAATGTGAAATTAACTTGTGTAGTAAGTGATCTTATTAACCTGCTCAAGGCAGCTACTTCTATAATTTTAATGACATTAGCAGCATCTATCAGCAGTAAAAATGTGTGAAATGAGCAGCATGAATTATTGCATATATTTTGACAAGAGGAGACTGTTGGTGAAATTGGTGCATAGACAACCTGACTGTAAAAACTGGCTCTGGGTGATTTGGTCATGCTGACTTGTGTTTAAAATGGACATTCTTATTTGATAAGACAGTTGAGACTCAGGCCTGTGGCGGACCAGGATTCCAACCTGTACTAGGGACTTGTGCTAATGGTGGACATTGGGATTTGCTATTGGTGAGATTGTTGGGTTCCTTTACCCTGCTGGAGGAAATGATCTGTCTACACTAGGGATCTGTGCTAGTGGCAGGTATCTTTTGTGCCTCTGTCCACCATAAAGCCCAGCACCTCTGGGTTAGTAAGCTACTGAATTGTCCGTATCCAGTTACCCAGCTTCTTATCAGAGCTGGGCATACTATTTTGTATTCTTTGTCAGATTAGTTAGTATAGAAATTGTTACACTGACTGGATGCAGCTTGGAATTGGATTACATGGTGGTAAGGATGAGACTGTATCCAAAGACACGATGGAAGGACAGTGAAGCAGTGCTACTTAGTTTGTGATCCAGAGTCTTCTATACATGGAGAGGTTAAGTGTACAAGAACAAGGTGACACAACTGTTGGCAGTACAAAGGTGTCGTATGCTTGCCACACTAGATGAAAGTATCTGAGAGAGTGATAAATGAGTACACAGAGTAGTAGAATGTAAGATGAGAGGTGAGCAGTTTGAATTCAGATTAGGATGCAACACAGTTGATCCAATGATGTTATGTGATCCTATCTCGCCTACATTCTGTACTGATGGGTTCGGAGCCGATCCTCGGCTCCGACTCGGCACGCTATGCTATAGAGCGAAGTCTCTTATTGGCTGAGCTATTCTATATCCCAGGATGCACCACCACTACTTCCCCAGATCTCGTTTGCCGCTTACAAGCTAGGACGTGGTCTCGAACTTGGCTGAGCTAAGTGCTTTTTTCTGAGAGTTTTTTCTGTCAGGAATTTCTTTAATCTTAACCCAAAAGCTGTTTTAACAGCTATCGTTGTGTATAATTGTGTTTTTGTAAAATTTTGTGGTAAATTTTGTGACTGGACAGGGAAAGGTTTCCGTTTAAGTTGGAGGGGCCTTCCCCTCGTTCTTTAGTGAGTCTTCTTGTTGTTTCGGAGAGGTCCAGTACCTGTTTTAGTTAGAGGGTTCTTGGCCCTCCTGTTGGTGTGTTTGTCATTCGTGTAATTTTTTTCTTGGGCTTTCGCCTCTCTTGTTTAAAAAAAAAAGGGGGGGGGGATTTTTTTGTTGTGCAAACATTTGTACTGTGTTCCATAGTGTTTTTTCTCTGACAAAGTGAATAGTGTCTACAAGCATTATGTCTAAGGAGCATAGACCCTCAGGATTTAAAAAATGTACAAGATGCAACTACAAAATGTCCATCACGGACGATCACTCTTACGCGTGTACTGTTTAGGCGCCAAACACCTTCAGGAGTCTTGCAGCGTGTGTCACGCTTTTTCCTCTCGGGTCCTCCAAGAGAGGAAAAATAAATTGATCTTAAAAGGGCTTATCAAACCCTCCTTCGAAGAGGCCTTATCTTCCTCTTCCTCTCCAGCTAAGAAAAAGAAAGTCTGCTCTGACCAGCCCGTCGGAACCGACCACTAAGAAATCTAGGCAGGCTTCTCCATCGGCTCCACGGACTTCGGAGCCGAGGGCGGAACGGTCTTCCTCTATGCCTCCAGCCTAGACTCCTCTGGTTTCGGAGCCGATGGCTGGGGCTTCGAGAGGCGGGTCACCTTCATCGGCTCCACTGCCCTCTTTGGCACCGAGGGAAATTTCTGTGGAATCTCCCTCGGCACCGATATTGATTGAGTCTATTCGGAGCCGGTCCCCCAGTCCTTCGGAGCCGATGGAGAAGTCTGCTCGGACCCGGTTGGTCTCCTCCCGATCTTCCAAGATGTCTGATTCGGACATCGACAGGGTGCTCCAAATGCTGTTCCAGTCTCCTGTATTCCAGAAATTAGTTTCGGCTCCAGCCCAATTGGCTTCGGAGCCGATGGCCCACCCTGTAGTTCTGGTTCCTCCTCCAACAGCCTCGGCACCGTTGGAGCCGGTGCTGGTGGAGCCGATGGAGGTTTTCGGGTCGGCTCCGACCCTTACTCCAACCCTGGCTTTCGGGTCTGAGTTCGGTACACGGACCTCCTCGGTCGACCCCGTGGGTAACGCTTCGGGACAGATGTTTTCGGTTCCAAGCCTTCCTCTCGGTGCGTCTGCTGCGGGGGTGCCGTTTACTGTTGTGGCCCCGGGGGTTGGACCTTCCCAGGATTCTGGCGGTCCGGCCTTCAGGGCCATGAGGAGTGCTTTGGCCAAATCTTCTTTGGCTACCTCCACGGTCTCACCGGCACCTTCCCTAGACACAGAGACTGGGTCTTTTGTAGTCCTCCTGTCGCTAGACAGCAGAGCCCTGGGGCCTGAGGTCACCCCCAGTGGGGTTCCCCCCCCCTCCTGGAGGTCCCACTGAAGCTTCTTCGGAGGAACCCCCAAGGAAAAGACTGTGCAAGAGGAAGCACGTCGACTCCCCCGATGAGTCTCTCACGTCGGACACCGATCTTGATGATGCGGAGGGGTCCCCTAAGTCGTCCTTGGATGATGTCTCCTTTGCAGACATCTTGGAAGTCCTCAAACAATGAGGCGGCTGGCATTCCAAACCCCCTTCCGCTGACGAGTCGGTGTTCCTCAAGGCCTTCGGGGCTCAGCCCTCCTCCTCCTGGGTGTCTCCGCCCTTCGACGAGCTCGTAGATTTGATCTGTCGAAGGGCGTGGGAGCATCCAGACTCTGTGGAACCGGTGCCGGCTCGCCCAAATAAATTCTTATCAGCACCCCCAGAGAAGGAGTTTCTGACTAAAGGTGTGGCGGTAGATGCCCTGGTGGTGGCATCTGCTACCCAACAAGATGTTAGCAGAGGCTTCGACGTCTGTCCATCCTCCTAATAAGGAGTCTAGGAGCATGGACTGGTACGGGAAGCGCACCCTCAGTTCAGCGGCCTTTACCTTAAGGTCCCTGAACTATTTGACGCACTTCACTAGACTTCAGAGGGATCTGGTCAAGGAGCTTTCAGATACCCTCTTGGGTAACCTACCTGAGCAGCTGGCCCAGACGGTTGGCTACTCTGTCATCAATTTCAAACTCGTCCATGAGGCTCATTTCGTATGCAGCCGAGGGGGCGAGAAGAGCGGCGAGTACGGGTGTTGCTCTACGGAGGCAAGCCTGGCTCCGCCTGTGTCATTTTGCGGAAGCCTTTAAGTCTTCCTTTGCCGACGCTCCCTTTGATGGGTCCTCTTTGTTTGGACCCAAGGTAAAGGACACATTGACCCGCTGCGAGCAAGAAGGTAAGACTTTGACTGCCGTAGGGGCACAGTTTTCCACTCCCTTTCGGCCTTACCCCAAGGCTAAAAGAGGAGGGAAAATGTGGTTCCATAAATCCCAGAAGTCTTATCCCTCGCAGCAGGACGATCCCCCTTCTAGAGGCAGAGGAGGGGGAAATTTTTCAGGAAGACGTCGTCCCAGAGGCGGCAGAGGCCCCCGCAACACTGGAGACCGCGAGTCCTTTCGTGGCTCTTCAACCTTCCACAATCCCTGAAGGATTGCCCGACTGTGCAGCTCGGGAGCCAGTCGGGGGTCGTTTTTCGAGGCACCTAAAAGCCTGGGAGGGTATCACTCAGGACCGATGGGTGCTTCGAATCATCGCCGGAGGTTACGCCATCCCTTTTCTCACCCCCCTCCGCCGTCCAGGAAAATCCCGGACCCGCCACCCATCAACGGGAAATCGCAGCCTTCGAAATCTCAAAGCTGCTTCAAAAAGGAGTCATCCAACCGGTCCCCGCAGCCCAGATCGGATTAGGGACTTACTCGAGATTCTTTTTGGTGCCAAAAAAGACCGGGGACTTGAGGCCCATTTTGGATCTCAGCAACCTAAATCGATCAGTCAAGAAGTCCAAGTTCCGAATGGTCACCTTACAATCCATTCTCCCACTGCTGGAGAAAGGTGTTTGGATGTGCTCCACAGATCTCAAGGACGCCTATTATCACATCCTGATAGATCAGGCATCCAGGAGACATTTGCGCTTCAGCCTGGGAGACAGTCATTTTCAGTTCCGCGCACTGCCCTTTGGTCTCACCACAGCCCCCAGGGTGTTCACCAAATGTTTGGCGGTTGTGACTGCTCACCTGAGGAGTCTAGGATTCCAGGTGTTTCCGTATCTGGACGACTGGCTCCTAACTGCCACCTCCAGGCGTCTACTATTGCAGAACCTAGCAGCCACCATATCACTAGGCACTTCCCTTGGAATCACCTTCAATTGGCCAAAGTCTGTGTTGCTGCCATCTCGGCGCATAAGGTTCATCGGAGTAGAGATAGACTCAAACCTAATGCGGGTCTATCTTCCTACAGAAAGGATACAGACTATACAGGCTCAAGTCCGAGCCTTGCTTGTCAAATCCAAAGCCCCAGCCAGGATGGTCCTGCAGCTATTAGGCTCCATGTCGGCCACTGTTCTCTTAGTCCCCTTAGCAAGATTGCATATGAGAATTCTCCAGTGGCTCCTGTCGACCCAGTGGTCCTTTCAGGATCTCCCTCTCAGTCAACTCATACGGATCACGGAAACCTGCAAACGGGACCTTCGCTGGTGGCTGGTGTCCTCCAATCTGGATCAGGGACGACCCTTCATTCCACCTCCTCCTATGGCCACATTGACGACGGACGCCTCCCAGACGGGGTGGGGGTGGGGGCATTACCTGGGCAGGTCAGTCCAAGGCAATTGGCATTCCGACGAGAGTCTCCTTCACATCAACATTCTAGAAATGAGGGTGGTGCTTCTATCTCTACAAGCCCTCCACGATTACCTCCCTCAGGGCGTAATTGCCATTCAGTCCGACAACATGTCAGTAGTCTGGTATCTGAACAAGCAGGGAGGGACCAGATCCTACCCCCTTTGCAGAGAGTCCATGAGAGTATGGGAATGGGCAGTGGCGACCAGACGTTTTCTGGTAGCGACTCATATCCCTGGGAAATCCAACGTGATAGCCGACAGACTAAGTAGAACTATTCTCTCTCCTCACTAGTGGTCTCTGAACAATGCAGTGGCAACTCAGATCTTCAGAAGATGAGGAACTCCTTGTTGCGACCTTTTCGCAACCCTGCTCAACGCGAAGTGCAGAAAATTCTTCTCTCTCACCCCAGCTCCAGGGGAGATTCCCATGGATGCCTTAGCCCATCCTTGGCCCACCGGCTTGCTATACGCCTTTCCTCCGGTTCCCCTCCTTCCCAGTGATCCAAAAGGCGACTCACTTAGGGAGCAAGATGATTTTAATTGCCCCTTACTGGCCTCGTCGGGTATGGTTTCCCTATCTTCGGAAATATGCACTGGACAGTCCATGGTTCCTGGATCAGATCCCGGACCTATTGATTCACCAGTCGGGACAACTCCATCAGTCCCTTCACTCTTTGAAGTTAACAGCTTGGCTCCTCCTCTTCCGACTATAGTCAGGAATCATACTTTAGACCCGGAAGTCATACGCATCTTATCCTCGGCCCACAAGTCTGCCACTAGGAAATTGTATACTAGCAAATGGAAGAGATTTGCTATTTAGGCTCAACTCCGGGGTCTAGATCCCATCACTGTCCCGGTGTCAGAAGTTTCTAACTTCCCTATTCAATCAAGGTTCTTCAGTCTCTACCATCAAGGTCCAATTGGCAGCTATTTCCAATTTTCATGAATCTTTAAACCCACCTTTGATGAGCAACAGATTGTGTAAATCCTTCATGAAAGGTGCTGCGCTTTTACGACCTCCGATTTCTCATCCTGCTCCACCGTGGGATCTCAATGTGGTATTACGTGCCTTAACCTCCTCCCCTTTCGAACCGACAGCAACTTGTGACTTGAAATTTCTTTCTTGGAAAACTGCCTTTCTGGTCGCGATTACTTCAGCCAGAAGGGTTTCAGAGCTTCAAGCTCTATCTGTCAAACCACCGTACCTGGTTTTTCACAAAGATAGAGTATCCCTCAGGCCTAACCCATCCTTTGTTCCTAAAGTTTGTTCCAATTTTTGCCTGCAACAGTCATTAGAACTTCCAGTTTTCTTCCCAAAGTACTCAAAGCGGAATACATCTTCCACACATTGGATGTTCACAGGCAATTGCGCTTTTATTTAGATAGGACCCAACAAACACGGAAAACAGATCAATTGTTTGTGTCCTTTTCAGACAATAAATTGGGCAAAGCCGTCACGAAGGTCACTATTGCCAAGTGGATCAGGGACTGTATTAGTCAAGCTTATTCCTCTTCTAATAAAGAGCTTACAACCTCTGTCAAAGCTCACTCTACAAGAGCTATGGCTACTTCAATAGCATTCCATTCTAAGCTTGCCATTAGCGACATTTGTGCTGCGGCTACATGGTCTTCTCCGCACACCTTCATTTCCCACTACAAATTGGATGTGGCATCTCGGGGGCGAGCTTCATTTGGTTCCACAGTTCTCAGGAGTGTTTTCCAGCGAGCCACCCAGGAATCAGGTGCTAGGGACGCTGTCCCATCAGTACAGAATGTAGGCGAGATAGGATCACATAACATCTTTTAGTTATGTACTTACCATAACTTTAGATGTTTGGGATCCATCTCGCCTACATTCCTAATAACCCACCCTCCTTCCCCCTGCCTTGGAGATCAGAAGAGACCGGACGGTCAGAGTACTATCGTTTCATCTTGAAACATCTGGCAATGTTATATAAACAGTTATGTGTGTGTGCATGAGTGCGGACAAACAAGATCCGGGGAAGTAGTGGTGGTGCATCCTGGGATATAGAATAGCTCAGCCAATAAGAGACTTCGCTCTATAGCATAGCGTGCCGAGTTGGAGCCGAGGATCGGCTCCGAACCCATCAGTACAGAATGTAGGCGAGATGGATCTCAAACATCTAAAGTTATGGTAAGTACATAACTAAAAGTTTTCAGTGTTGCAGATGATTGAGACGCTAAGGAAGAGAAAATAGTCCAACTTTGGTAATCCTAGACTTGGAAAGAGCATGTGGTCAGGTCCAGAAAAGCTGATTTGGTCAGTCCTGCAGTGGTTCTTAGTCCTAGAAGCATTAGTAGAATTTCTGTAGGCCGTGTACAAGGACCCACTAACACAAGTTTTTGAGCAGTGTTTGGAGACTCGGAAGGGTATCTGGGTGGAGTCGGTGTGCATCAGGGTTAAATTCTGAGCCTTCTCCTGGTTATACTGGCGATGGAGTGCATTAGCAAACTGGTCAGAGGAAATTGGCCAGTCTGCTATGTGCAGACAGTGTCGCATTACAAGAAGAGTCCGAAATGAAACTAGAGTGAATGAAAGAGAAATGCAATATTGAAAGTATGAAACTTGACAACAGACAGTTGTGGCAACAAGTTGGAAAAATCAGAAGCAGAAAGTTGAGTTAGATGGGGAAACTGATGGTTGACTCAAAGCCATAATCCACTGCACTAACAAACTGCCTTCTGTAGTTCAGTGTTAGATTCCCTCAGCCTCCATTTGCCTACTTTGACAGTGAACTGGAGTAATTGAGCTAGTTTCTGCAGTGATCCTTGACGGTGACAGCAGGTTTAGTAGTGCTATGAATCTTTTAAATGGTAAAATAGGCTGACTGCTTAATATATCTTAGAAAGAGAAGGGAAGTCTGAAAGTGCCAGAGCTAGAATGAGAAGTACTTCAGCCATCTGGATCAGTGTGTGAGGGGGTAAGTACATGATAGAAGAATGCTTAAGAAGCTGAAAAGTAAGGCGCACAAAATAGTGGTGTGACCTGTAGTACTGTATAGTACAGAAACCTAAACAACAAAGGCAGAGCAGTTGAGGAAGGTAGAAGTGATGGAGATCAGGTGCCCAAGATGGGTGTTGCAATGCACAGTACTGTGGCACAGGCCAAGAAATCAGGACATCAGAGTAGAAGCCAGAGTAGCTCCAGTTCCAGAGGGGTTCAAAGAGAACAGGTTATGATGCTTCGGGCACACGTACAGAAAAGCAGATTTGTTGAAGACTGGGAAGAAACAGAAAGGCGGTATGAGGAAATAAGGACATCCAGCAAGAGGTGGATAGATTGTGCGAGAGTAGTCCTGCATCAGTCAGGCATGACTGTCAAAGGTGGCAGGAGATTGGCATTGAGTGGTGGTGGCAGTTGATGCAACACCCCAGCCTCATGTAGAGAAAGTAGGGGAATGGGAGTTTCCGATGAATTACAATTAATTGAAAGAGCAAAATATCTTAATTTCAGAAGATTGCACATACTACAGCATCACTTACATAAGTATAATTAACTCTGCTACCTCTGACTGATGCACAGATCTCATTTAGTGAGAGAGTTTGCTCCTGTCTCATGAATACCAAGGTGAGATACTGATGAAATTATGTAGTTTGAGGCGATTGTCAAATTACATTATGTGAAGTTAGCCAGCTTAGTTATACAGTTCACATTCTTCAGTCCACTCACTTTATGCATACCTTCTTAGAGAGTCACCCTTAGCTAAAACACTTTGAATCTATCAATTTGAATCATATCAGCAATAGATGTTTTCATGATAGCTGACTTGTTAGGTACACTGACTTGCTACTCAAAAGGCTGGATAGGAGAGGGTTACACTCAGGTGTCAGGATCTTTGACCATTGCAAGAACCTAACTCTTGACAGATGTAATTTAAGTTAACAGAACACATTTTCTATTGGCATGCATTTTCTGAACAAAAGGTGTGAAACCCTTGATTGTCATAGCAAACTTCAGTCCTCCGTGATTTATTTACTAGTAGGTTAATTGAAGGATATGGCAAAATATGAAGCAAACTAGGGGACATTATGCAAAAGCATAGACAGCTGACAGGTACGTACATTTTAACAAAAAGGAAAAGAAAAACCGAGATCCTGGAATGTAAATTCAATTGAACTAAGTGTAAATAAGACTATGTTGGTGCCCTCCCATGGTTGAGCCATTAAGGATTTAAAAAAAAATAAATAAATACAAAAAAGACAAATCTGTTCATTTCAATGACAGTAAGTCAGCACTGCACTCCTAATGTAGCCCACATACTAAGATTTGTAAACCTGCCCCCAAAAAACTGCCTTCTCCACCTCTTATCTCCTACAGGTTGTGGAGAGGAGATCTATGCCTAGTATAAAAGTCATCCTCTGATCCACCTCTGATGGACCAATTTGCACATCCACAACAAACAACATCAGAACGACTAGATCCAAGGATTTAAATTTTGCTTGTAACGTAAGACACATTGGTGACATTGGTGAGTCAGATATGAGTCTGAAGATTCTCATGATGTGGAACAGGCTCCCCATCTATGTGAAAGAGTCCATCCCCTAACCCTGTTTAAGCACAACTTTGATCAATGGATGGGAAATTGGAAATTTACTTTGGCTCTGGCCTCCTTGTCTCTGATAAAGGCAGTCATGCTCAAACTAAAATAGCCGTGACCATAACCTACAGAAACTTCCTAACTTACATACCCCCTCCTAATGAACGCCCATGATCCATGGGGCCTCAATTGGGGAACGCCCACGATACATAGGGATGCAAGTGGGTTGGGTTGCACAGCTAGACTTTATAAAGGTGGTAGCCATTAGCCTAGTATATACACCTGTGAACACTTAGTGCCACTCTGTCAGAGGAGGGTAGCCCAACAGGAGGTGCAAAATCTCTTATTAGAGTAACCCAGGACGTCCCATCTGACCAGAGAAGGTCTGGATTTTATGGTCGACACTAATGCTTCTTTTAAAAGGGAAGTATATCAGCAACCAGAGTGAGGAAATCTTCAGTATTTTCCTGCTGCTTCAAGGAGTTTCAGAGGAACAGCATTCTGTCAAAAGCTTCTTGCCTAACAGACAAGACCTCTTTTGGGGAGACCCCATTCTCTCATTTTATTGCATAGTTGTGGCATAATTTCTTATCTACCTTAATAAAAATCTGTTTTTGGTATTCCACCAGCAGAATGTACTTCTGCTCTGTTTACTTGGCTTATTTTTCAATTCTGTCTTGAAAACTGATTTTATTAAAAAAAAAAAAAAGTATTTGGGCTATGCTTATGGCCAGAATGTTTTTCTGCCTGTTTGTAACGGAACTAGAAAGTTTTCTAATTTCTGTGGTAATAAATGTTTTGTGATATTTATTTCTAAAAGTTAAAGGCTGTTGACACAATTTTCACTGCACTGCATGTGTTCACTAGTTTGAGGAAGAAAATTGTGCATGGTGCTTACTATCGAAGTGTTAATGAGCTTATTCCACCAGTAATCAGGTTACTTATGTGGCTTGCAGCATGAATAATATTCCCAGTCCTCCTCCTGCTCTGCTGAAACCTAAAAAGAAAACAAAAAGTAAAATTGCTTCAGCCTACAGTTAGTGACTCTGGCATGGCCAAAGACTGTTCCACACACCACTTGCCTATTGCCTCAACTCCCCCTGTTGTGGCTGTAATGGCCACTATGGACCAGGGGTTAGACACATTCGCAAGGCTGTTCTAGTACTTGTTATAGGTATGGGAGAATCCTACACTAACTGTAGGAGTTGTCCAGGAGCAGTAGCCTGTTTCCTGACCATTCTCCCAGTAGGGATATTCTTAGAAAAAAGAAAAACTTGATTACAGGACAGATAAAAGTTTATCTGATGTTGTCCTTCTCATTCTGCTTCACTGACTGGTTATGGATTAGATCCTCGGATCTAACTTTGCCACATCCCACAGACTTTAGCTTCCAGACTGGAGCTCCTCCCATACCCATAATCTTCCACCCCTAGCTCAACCTCTTCAGATCTCATTTGCTGCCAGTGTGTCCAGACGTGGTTACCAGCCCTCAAGCAGCTACAGTGGATATAACAAGTGTGCACACCCCTGTTAAAATGCCAGGTTTTTGTGATAAATAAGAGAACACAATAAATCATTTCAAAACTTTTCCCACCTTTAATGTGACATATAACCTGTACAATTCAATTGAAAAACAAATCTGTTAGGAGAAAAAATATAAAAAAATAAAGTAAAATAAAGCTGGTTGCTTAAGTGTACACACCCTTAAACTAATACTATGTTGGAACTCCTTTTGATTTAATTACAACATTCATTCTTCTTGGGTACACACCTGCCATCAATTAAAGATGCTCTGATTAACCCCATATAAAGTTCAGCTGTCCTAGTAGGATTTTCCTGACATTTACTCAGTTGCCTGCTACTGCAAAAGCCATGGTTCACAGAGATCTTGCAAAGTATAAAAGGGATCTCATTGTTGAAAGATGTCAGTCAGGAGAAGGGTTCAAAAACATTTTCCATAGCATTGGATATACCGTGGAACACAGTGAAGACAGTCATCAAAAAGTGGAGAAAATATGGGACAGTAATGACATTGCAAAGAACTGGAATTCAAAAATTGATGAAAAGACCAGACCAAAAAACTGGTTAAGGCAGCCAAGGGACCTACAGCAACACTGAAGGAGCTGCAGGAGTTTCTGGCAAGTGCTGGTTGTGTACCACGTGACAACAATCTCCTGTATTCTACGCACGTCTGGGCTATGGGTAGGGTTGCAAGACGGAAGCCTTTTCTTATACAGAAAAACATCCAGGTCCAGCTAAAGTTGCATAATAATACATCAAGTCTCCCAAAAGCATGTGGGAAAATGTGTTATGGTCTGATGAGACCAAGGTTGAGCTTTTTGGCCACAATTCCAAAAGGTACGTTTGGCATAAAAACAACACTTTTCATCATCAAAAGAACGCCATCCTCTCTGTGAACCATGGTGGTGGCAGTATCATGCTTTGGGGTTGCTTTTCTTCAGCTGGAACTGGGGCTTTAGTCAAGGTGGAGGGAATTATGAACAGTTCGAAATACTACTCACTTTTAGCTCAAAACCTTCAGGCGTCTGCTAGAAAGCTGAAGATGAAGAGGAATTTCACCTTTCAACATGACAGTGACCCGAAGCATACATCCAAATCAAAAGAATGGGTTTGCCAGAAGAAATTTAAAGTTTTGGAATGGCCCAGCTAGAGAGCCCAGACCTAAATCCAATAGAAAATCTGTGGGGCGACTTGAAGAGATCTATGCACAAGAGATGCCCTTGCAATCTGACAGATTTGGAGCGCTTTTGCAAGGAAGAGTGGGCAAATATTGCTAAGTCAAGATGTGCCATGTTGATAGACTCCTACCCAAGATTATTGTATGTTTTTTTATATACAATATACATATATATATATATATATATATATATATATATATATATATATATATATATATATATATATATATATATATATATATATATATATATATATATTCCCTTAACAGATTTGTTTGTTTTTTCAGTTTAATTGTACAGGTTATAGGTCACATTGAAGGTGAGAAAAGTTTTGAAATTATTTATTGTGGTCTCTCTTTTTTATGTCACAAAAATCTGGCTTTTTAACAGGGGTGTGTACACTTTATATCCACTGTAAGTTGTAGCTTTTGTATATTTTCTCTCCTTTTTCTACTTCAACTTGGTGTTTTACTATATTTTAACTTCCTCCCTTTTCCCTTTAGTCCCTGAGGTGTTAGGGTTCTTTTTGTCTGTCCTTAACCTCCCCTTTTCTCTTTGGGCTTCGGCCCTTCTTCTCCTTATTGATGTATAGTTTTATTAGTAAATAGTTAATTCTGTCTCTCCTTCCTGTACTGTGGATAAGCCTACAAAATTTAAAAGGTGTGCCAAGAGTGAGAGGAAAATTCCACACTCTGATGAACATGATAGATGCAGTTACTGTTTAGGGCCAGCTCGCCTGGCTTCCCCTTGTAGCATCTGTGAGTGGTTGAATCCAAGAACCATTCAGGAAAGGAAGAACAACCTGATTTTGATGGGCCTTGCCTGTTGCTCCTGTTCACCAGGGACTCTACCTCCTCCAAGGATTCGTTTGGCTCCTAGACCAAGAAAAGGTGCCATAAGGAGTCCAGGGCATCTTCGGAGCCTACTGCCAAAGCTCCGAAGACTTCAGATCAGAGGACGTTGGTGCTAAGGCCTGTGTTGGCTCCTTCAGATCCGATTGATTTAACAGCTCCTAGTGAGCCTTCAACATCATCTAAGTCTCTGGATTCCAAGTCCCTGGATCTGAGTAGTTTTCAACCCCTTTGGATCTGTAGATGATCTGCAGTTGTCTTCTAGGTTGCCAGGGAGATCCATTACTTCGGTTTCTCCTACAGTGCCTTTGAAGATCTTGTAAACCCCAGGAATTCTCATCCACCTTTAGTGGCTTCCTCCAGATCCTCTGGGAGCCTTCATGACTGCGTGGACACAATGGTCAGATCCATCATCAAGGCCCAGATTCAGATGAGGGTACATGTCCTTCTATTCCTATGTTGCAGTATTCTAGTTGTGGGATTTCCTACCCTCAGGCGACTCGTACGTCGGCTCCTATACAAAAGCTTCAGCTTGGCTGTTGCAGCGTGGGTGGGACGTAAGGCCATAAACTAGGGGCATTAAATGCGATGTCTGCACACACGCACTCCTCAGAACTTTTCGGCCACAGACTACCTAACCATCATACAATCGCTCCTTCACAGACATTGCTTCAGTTAAGCTAAGTAGCCCATTTGGTTTGTAGTTTTTTCTTGTTTTGCGAATTGTTCTTGCTTAGGCTTGGTTGTTGTAGCCTTTAGCTGATAGCCTAGTTATGAACCTATGAACCTATCTGCCCTAGGGCATTTATAAGCCTAGCCAAAGTATGTTTGGCTTTCGCCACCCATTTTAAGTTAAGTTTGCTATGCCCTTTTTCGAGGTTAGTATACTGTGACTGTCTAACAGTGACACAGAAATGATACCCGGGGTAAACCTACGATCTCCCATCCACTCATCAAGATTCCTCTTGAAGAGAGTCAATGAGGGACTCTGCCTAACCTGGACTGGGATTTTATTCTAGAGTGAAGGGAGCCTCTGGGTTATGAATCTGTCCCTCCAGCATGTCCTATTTATTTCAGTGCTGAGGTTCAAGTCTCTCGAGCGCGTAGCTCGATGGGATTTGGATTTTTTTTGAGGTGCAGCATGTCCCTTAATTCCGGGTTGGACATGGCTTTATACGTCAGGCACAGATTGCCTCTGAGCAGGCGGTATGCCACTGAGTAGAGGAGTTTCTTTAACCGGGCAGCATATGGCATCTGTTTGAGCCCTTTGATCCCCTTGGTGAGGTACTTTTGGGGTCTTTCCAGTTGCTGCAGGTGTTTGGTAAGGTACATCCCATCATGATCATCTACATCATCATCATGATCATCATGTACATCATGATGTCTGGTAAAAAGGGAAAGTGCCAGTGCGGGCGCCAGATTCCCCATAAAGACGCCCATGATAGGTGTGTTTTTTGCTTAGGCCGGGAGCATGACCATTCCTCCTGCTCAATTTGTCAATCATTTGTGCCGAAGACCCTGAAGCCGTCTGGCTGCTTTAAACCTTTACCTAGAAAACCAGCTCCTGAAACGGTTAGATCTTAGAGTGGATCCCACATCGGAGTCCGAGCATAAACCTCCGCAAAAGTAGGCCAAAATTCCTAGCCTGCTAAAACCACTTTTGTAAGGCGCAACCCTCCTCAGGCAGCTGCCTCCTCTTCCAGGTCTAGAAGAGGGACAAGAAGACTTACTTCATCCAGACCTAATGTACCACCTCCTCAACCCAGACAACCCTTTCAGGATAGAGGAGGTCCCAATAATGCGTGACTGCTTGGCCCACCTACCACGCTCTGCACGCTTTCCGCACTGTCTTCCCCTCAGGAAAGCCATCACAACAGATCAATGGGTCTTATCCATTATCCAAAAAGGTACTTCCTATCCTAGAAAGAAAAACCACCCAGGAGAAGTATCCCCCCCCCCCCAAAAAAAAAAATTATTTCCTACCACAAGTCTTGTCAGAACTTGTAAAGCTAGGCACCATAGAATCTGTCCCCTAAGGACAGGAAGGAAAGGGATTCTACTATAGTCTCTTCCTGGTCCCCAAAAAAGATGGCCCCTGGAGACCCATTTAAGATCTCTCCTTTCTAAACCTACACCTTGAGATTCTCTCCTTCAAAATACTATTGCTACCCACTCTGCTGCCTTTTATTCCACCCAGGGCCTACATGGGACACCCTAGACCTAAAAGAAGCCTACCTTCACATACCCATCAGGACTCCCCACAGACAATTTCTACGTTTCTCTGGACCATCCTGTCATTTCCATTTTACTGCCTTGCCCTTTGGTTTATCCACTCCCCCTCGAGTCTTTACAAAGTGCCTAGCCCCAGCCATTGTCTTCTGCAGAACACAGGGAATCCAGATTTACCCTTATCTGGACATGTCCCTTCTGCAAAATCTAGAGTTTACTATCAAACTCCCCAAGTCCTCCTTGAACCCAGGCCAGGACAAGATTTTCCTAAGCTGCTTTCTCCCTCAGGACAAGGTTCTATCCCTGACTTCCCACTAACAGGAAACCCTCCATTCCCAGAAGGTGACTGCAAGGCAATTCCTACATCTCCTGAGCATAATTGCAGCAACCATCCCCATGCTACCACTGGCCAGAATACATATGTGCAAGCTACTGTGGTACCTCAAAAACACCTGGTCCAAACACCTACATCCCTTAGAACAGGATATTCCCCTCCTTTCCTGTCTGAAGAAAGAAATCAGCTGGTGAATCCAGCAAGTCCATCTAAACCCGGGACTTCCACTGCAGCCACCTACTTCAACCAAAACAATGCATACAGATGTCTCCGATTTCAGGTTGTGGTGCAACTCTGGCATCCTACAGGATCCAGGAAAACTGGCACCCTTCTCTCCAGAGCAAGCACATCAATATCAGGGAAATGACAGCTGTCTTCCTAGCCTTTAAAGATCTTTATTCCCCTTCTGGTCCCAGGGGTGTGCTCCAGATAGTGACTGACAACACCATGGTTATGTGGTATCTCAACAAACTGGGAGGAACAAAGTCCTACCAGCTGTGCAGGCTGACCCTGCTGATATGGGACCTAGCCTCTTGCCACAACCTGGTCCTGCAGGCAACCTACATCTCCTTGCAGAACAACAAGCAAGCAGACCTACTAAGCAGGACCTCCTCACCACAGCACGAATGGATGCTGGACGGGGGGGGGGTCTTCCTAGACATAGTCCACCGTTGGGGTACTCCACAAATAACCTGTTTGCCTCCTCCCAGAACAAGCAGCTGCAGACCTTCTGTTCAAAGACGCACTCCCCTCTAGCATGGAGAGTGGATGCTTTCAGCATCTCCTGGGAGGGAAAGTTTCTTTATGCCCCCGCCCCCCCTCTAATGATCCCGAAAGTCGTCCTGAAAATACAGAAGGACAAACCGAAAATCTTGTTAGTGACACCCTACTGGCCAAAGCAGCACTGGTTCCCCCTCCTCTTATATACCCCTCCTCACGTCAGTGAGGCAGGGGTATACAAGACACAGCCGACGCCATTTTCTTCAGTCTTTTTTGCCGCGCGGTGCCCGAAGCAGAAGCAGTTCGCAAGTGCCGGTCGGCCAGCTCCTGAAATTACGAAAAATTGGAAACCGAAGTCTTTAAAGCTAAGTACCCCGTTGGGGAAACTTTTCTTGCCTCAGACCGATGTCAGAAAAAGTTAACAATTGTATTTCTTGTGGGAAGCAAATACCGCATAAGGATTTCCATTCCCTCTGCATACCTTGTTTAGGCCCCGACCACGATGTCTCGGGCTGTCGATTTTGCGCTACTTTCAATAAACGCACTATTAAGCGTTGGGCGGAGTTCGCCCAACACCTTTTTGGTAAAGCCTTTGATTATAAAATGTCGTCTGAGACTCCGACTACCATTTTGTCCAAAAAACGCAAGGACAAGGACCGACACGCGAGGTCCGCGGTCTCCACCGACACCACGCCAAAACCGGCTACATGTGGTCTGGTTCTCAGCGAGATGCCTATGCAGTCCCTGACTACCGACAACACTTCTTTGGCGGTGTCTTCTGTAACCGAGACCGCAGGTACCTCGGCCCATACCCAGACTACAACCACTGAAGCCACTGTGTGTGTTGAGCCTCCTAATGTGGACAGGTCCACTTCCACCCATGGTGTCTTTAGACCCTCATCTTCCTTTTCCATTAAGGCCTTTAAGTCCAAATCAGCCAGGCATCCCAAGAGGCCTGTTGTACAGGGCCCATCTCCAGGCCCCATGCCTAAAAGGCAGATGCTTAAAATGGCTGAGGATTTAATTACTCTTATCAGGGGTTCCCAACCCCCTCCAGACAAGAGACCCAGAGTGGAGGAAGATTCTCCCTCTTCTGATCAGGGCTCCATTTTTTCAGAACATTCTGATGTAGAGGAACACTCTTACTCCCCCGAAGATTCTGATGCAGAGCAGTCCATTCCTTCTGCATCTCCTCCAGAGGATTTTTCTTTTGGGGAAACTTTGCACACCTTGAGGGAACACTTCCATTGGGAAGGCCAAGACTTTTCTGATTCCAAGAAAAGACTTAGGGAATTTCTTTTGTTACCTCAACACAGACCTCTGGCGATACCTCCTGTCTTGGACATACTTGATGATGTTTATTCGGAGGCTTGCCTTAATCCGGATTCCCTGCCTCCTGCCCCAGTCAAGCCTGATAGATACTACAGAGTTCCTAACTCCCACCAATTTCTTTACAAAAGCCATAATGCTGACCCTGAAACCATTTCTCAAGGTCCCAAGGGAATGAAGGCCTCTACTGCTAAGAATCCACTACCTTCCGAAAGAGAGCCATGATCCTTAGAAAGGTGGGGGGAAAAGGTATATACCTCGGCCACCCTAGCTATGAGGGCCTTAAATTGTCAGTTTCATATGCTTAAATATCAGCAGTTTCTGTTATCACAATTAAGGAATAAAATGTCTCAACCTGAACAACCAGATTTGAAGGAGTTGCAGGATATGATGCACAGTGCAGAACAAGTGGGTAAACACACCTTACAATGTGGCTATGATGCCCTAGAGGCCTCAAGTAGAGCTGCTCTTACAGGATCAGTCATTCGTAGACATGCCTGGCTTAGGGAACAAATCTTGCCTGATCATGTGAAAGCTAAACTACTAGATGCTCCTTTACAAAAGGATGTGCTATTTGGTACTAATGCTGAGGAGATACTATGGAAAATGGAAGAAAAAGCCAAATCTATGCAAACTGTCAAAGCTTTTCTACAGGTTCAACCATTGCGTTTTAGCAGAAATTGGCCTTCTAAAAACTGGTCCTTTCCAGCCACGGACAAGCCCCAAAGAGGTAGATACAGGCGCACAAGGGGCAGAGGACAATCACAAGGATCACATAGAGGCAGGCAATGGCAAACTCCAGCACCAAGAGGTGGCGAAGACAGTGCACAACAATACAGGAAACAAACCCAATGACTTCCTCCTTTCCATGCCAAGCAAGTCTCAGCTGGCAGCACCCTTGGGAGGAAAGCTGGCATTATTTACAAGAAATTGGCATATTGTCACAACAGACAAATGGATCCTGGATGTTATAAATAGAGGCTACAGATTTCATTTTCACACACTTCCAAAAATGAGAGGCATGCCAAACCTGCCACACAATCAAAGGGCAGAGGCACAACTACAAATTTCAAAACTCATAGACATGAAAGCTATTCAAGAGGTACCTACTCACGAACAAGGTCAAGGTTTTTATTCCAGGCTATTTCTGGTACCAAGGAAAGGAACCGACTGGAGACCCATTTTGGACTTGTACATCCTAAACACATTCTTACTCGTACCAAAATTCAAGATGCTAACATTACAGCAGCTTCTTCCCATGCTGGGCAAGGAGTTTTGGCTGGTAACATTGGACCTCAAGGAGGCATACCTGCATGTCCCAATCAGACAAAGCTGCAGAAGATACCTCAGATTTCTTGCAGGTTCAATTCACTATCAATTCTCTGCATTGCCCTTTGGCTTATCTACTGTGCCCAGAGTATTCATGAAATGCCTGGCATCAGTAATTGCCTACTGCAGACTTCAAGGGATACAAATTTACCCTTATTTGGACGACTGCCTGATCCAAGAGGACAGCAAGCACATACTTCTGGAACATCTGGCTTATGTAACACGGTTACTGAATTCCCTGGGATACACAGTCAACAAAGAGAAATCCAGGCTAACACCATCTCAGAAAATAACTTTCCTGGATGCCAACTTGGACACAGACACCCAGATGGCCTATCTTGCGCCAGAAAAACAGGGGCAACTAACTCAGTACTTCAAAATACTAGCAAATTGTACCAGGCTTACTGCAAGGAAAATCCTGCAGGCTCTGGGCTTCATGGCATCTTGCATTCTTTTAATCCCATGTGCAAAGTTGCACATGAGGAAACTTCAATGGTACTTAAAAAACCTATGGTCTCAACACAGCCACAGTTTGGAAACAATAATACCAATAATTCCATGTTTGCAAAAGGAATTTCTATGGTGGGCCCAAGCATGTCAAACAAACACAGGTCTCCCATTCTGCAAGCCTCAAGCAAATCAAGCCATCACAGCAGACGCCTCAGATTACGCCTGGGGGGCGCACATGACAGACAGGTGCATTCAGGGCAAATGGTCCCAAAAGGAAAAGCACCTTCACATCAATCAGAAAGAAATGCTAGCAGTGATAAATGCAATTACAGCTTTCAAGGACCTCCTGCATCCAGGACAATTATTGATAAGAACAGACAACACCACAGTAATATGGTATATAAACAAACAAGGAGGAACACATTCATACCCCCTGTGCAGACTAGCCATGACACTTTGGAACTTGGCTCTGGAATGGCAAATCGAACTTCAGGCACAGTACTTGCCAGGTTTGGAAAACACGCTGGCAGACAATCTAAGCAGAAATATGACAGATCCACACAAATGGAAGTTGCATCCTCAAGTGTTTACAAAGATAATCCAAGCATGGGGGAGGCCAGACCTAGATCTCTTCGCCTCCCACAGGAATCATCAATTGGAAAAGTTCTGTTGAAGGACCTTTCATCTAAAGACCTGGAGAGTGGACGCCCTTTCATTCAGTTGGACAGCATGGACAGTTTACGCTTTCCCACCTCTGCCTCTTCTGCCCAAGGTACTCTTGAAAGCAAGAGCAGACAGACCGAAGATGATACTGATTGCTCCAGACTGGCCAAGACAACACTGGTACCCACTCCTGAGGAGCCTAACACATACTCCTCCCTGGTCCCTACCTCTAATGCCTCTTCTGCTGACTCAGCACAGCTACAAAACTCTTCACAGTCCACTGAAAACACTCAATCTCGCTGCATGGAAAATTCCTTAACAGCACAACAGACCCTACTCCCCAAAGAGGTGCAGGATGTCATTTTGGAGGCCAGAAGGCCATCTGCTAGAAAGGCTTACTCCACAAAATGGAAACGGTTTTGCTCTTGGAATGAGAAAAAAGGCCAGGACCCTAGAAAACTGAATTTGCCTCTGGTATTACAGTATCTAGCTGAGTTGCTGAACAGTGGACTTTCATTTTCCTCCATAAAAATCCATGCCTCAGCCATTTCTGCAGAATTCAACACTGATCCACCCTTATTCTCTCACCCACTCTTAAGACAGTTCCTCAGAGGGGCTAAGAATATAAGACCACCAAGGAAACAACCAATACCAGCCTGGGATCTTAATTACATTCTAGAAAAATTAACATTGCCTCCCTTTGAACCAGCTGCCTCAACAGATTTGCAATATTTGTCCTGGAAAACAGCCTTCCTTCTGGCCATTACCTCCAGCTCGTAGGGTTTCGGAACTACAAGCCCTCATGCTGTGCAGCCCTTTCTCATCTTCCATCAGGACAGGGTTTCCCTAAGAACCAACCCGTCATTTATGCCTAAAGTGGTATCCAGGGTAGCTTTAAATCAAGCCATACACTTACCTACCTTTTACCCCAATCCTCAAAACAAAAGGGAAAGGCTGCTACACTCCTTAGACATCTATAGACAGCTACGTTATTATTTGGACAGAACAAAGCCTTTCAGGAAATCAGACCAACTTTTTGTGTCCTATGCTGTAAGAGCTCAAGGGAAGCCAGTTACCAAACAGACAATTTCAAAATGGATAGGCCACTGCATACGGTTTTGTTACTCCTATCATGGAAAATCTGTCCCTACATGCATCAGATCCCACTCCACCAGGGCCACAGCTACCTCTACAGCCTTCCTCAGAGGAGTTCCTACCAAAGATATTTTGGAGGCAGCCACTTGGAGTTCTGTGCATACCTTCACAAAACACTACCACCTGCCTTTATATTCCAAAACTAGAGCAGGCTTTGCCACTGCTGTGTTGCAGGGCATTCTGGCTCATCCCAGTTCCACCTAGTGCCTACCACCCTGTGCGTAGCTTTGGGATTCTCCCCATCTGTGATTACTGCAGCTGTATGCACGATGAACATAGTACAGTTTTGTACCTACCATAAATGTAGATGTTCGAGTGCTAATACAGCTGCAGTACAGTTTTCCCTCCCTCCTTCCCCTCTTGGTAAAGGCCTAGGGCCTAACCCCTGTTCATACAACCTGATTGGGTTATCCTTCTATGGTATATTTGCTTGCAACTACTGATTTTTGATTATATTGCATTGCATATATATATAAATATAATTTATGTATTGCCTTCCTTCTGGGGGCACCTGACGTCTGGGGCAAGAAAGACTGAAGAAAATGGCGTCGGCTGTGTCTTATATACCCCTGCCTCACTGACGTCAGGAAAGAAAGCGACAACAACCGACGCCGGACCTAGACTTTGGAATTAAGCCGACCGAGGACCCGCCTGACGGCAGAGAACCCATCTGTGATTACTGCAGCTGTGTTAGCACTCGAACATCTACATTTATGGTAGGTACAAAACTGTACTTTCGGCAGATGCCCCCCTTGTTCTCGCCTATGTGTGTCCACTGAAGCGGACTTTCATAATCTTTAGTGAAAGTACTCCTTTTTGCTATATCAGCCTGCTTGCACCCTGGATCCTCCCTTGCTAGCCAGGCTTGACATAAAGCTCTTCCTTAAAGGGGTCTTACACATGAGGCCGCCAAAGAAACCTATCCCTCCACCGTAGGACCTCAATTACATCCTGGAAAAACTAACCCAGCACCCTTTCAAACAATCTGGGTCTTCTTCCTTACAGATGTATACTTGGAAAACCGTCCAGCTGGTGGCTCTCACTACAGTGCTGGTGGCTCTCACTACAGCCAGAAGGGTCTCAGAGCTGCAGGCCTTAATGGCTTGCCCTTCCAACACCACCTTTCACAAAGACAGTCACCTTGTGGACCAATCCCTCCTTTATGCCCAAGGTGGTCAATGACTTGTCTCTAAACCAATGTATCCACTTACCCACTTTCTTTTTCCTCCCCCACTAATGAAGGCGACAGGATACTGTACTCCTTGAATTTGCACAGGCAGTTTAGATTCTACCTGGACAAAACCAGAACCATTAGGAAATCTAAGCAGCACTTTGTCTCCTTTCACCCCAGAGCCCTGGGCAAGGCAGTCACCAAACAAACCATCGCTTGCTGGATCAGGAAAACTATTTGTCTCTGTTACACTCACCATGGAAAAAACCCTCCAGTGGGAGTAAGGCCCATTCCACTAGGGCGGTGGCTGCCTCCAAGGCATTCATGAGAGGTCTGGACATGGCATCCATCATGGAAGCAGCCACTTGGTCCACTATCCACTCTTTCACCAAACATTACAAACAGGACCAAGTTTCCAGAGCGAGGGCAGGATTCGCCAGGGCCATCCTACAGGGCTTTGTAGAATCCTCTTCAGCGTCCACCTCCCTTTTATGCAGCTAAGGTGTGGTACTCTCCCACAACTAGAATACTGCAACATTGAAATAGAAGGACTTAGAATAGTTGCTTAAAATCTTACCATAACCATAGATGTCCTTCTCTTTCATGTTGCAGTATTCCTTCCCACCCACCAATTACCCCTTATACTTTCTTCTTTAGTCCCAGCTAAGTTCTGGATCTAATTGTTAGTCCCAGCTAAGCCCTGGATCTACTTAAGCTACTAAATAACACCAAGGCCACACACCTGTCCCCACTGTCATCCATCCTGCTGGGCCTTCCTCTCTAGCTGATGACTCAAGTTCTGAGGCTTGTGCATGCAGATGTCACATTTAAGGCCCCTGGTTTATGGCCTTAAATCTGACATCCCATGCACACTGCAACAGCCAAGCTGAAGCTTTTGTATAGGAGCCGACGTACAAGTCACCTTAGGGCAGGAAATCTCAACTGGAATATTGCAACATGGAAGAGAAGGACATCTATGGTTATGGTAAGATTTTACACAACATTCTTTTCCGCTCCTACTCTTTTTCGTAGAACAGAGCCTGTCCAGACTACTTTTTCTCCTCCTCCGATCCATGTTTCAGAACCCCAGGGCAGTAGTCTTCCAAGAGATTTATGGTCAGATCAGAAGACTCTTGCTTCTGCGAAGCTGACCGTTGTCTTGACTGCCTTTGCTCTGAGATCTTCAGATCAGTGTGTGTCCTGGATTCGGGATGTCACAGCTGGCTCTGAGGGGCGAGGTTTGGCTCCAGTGTTCTCAGATTTGTCCCTCTCCCTTGGAGCCTTGGCCATTGACGGTGCGGGTCCAGTTCTGTCTGTGAGTCAGGGTTCTAGTGACCTTCCTCCATTTTCCTCAGGAGATTTGGCTCTTGGGGAGTTCAGTGGGGTCTCCTTGGGACCTTCGGCCTTCCAGGTTATAGAAAGGGCCTTATCTGGACCCAGACTGCTGCTCCTCCCTGTGTTCCTACATTGGATTGGGACCTTTGGTCTGCCATTTCTGTCCAGGGTCAGCCTGCCTCGAAGGACCTCCAGCCATTTCCACTGGAGGTGGCCCCTTCCTCTCCTGAATATCCCACCGAGGAGATCCCATGGAAGAGGATGTGAAAAAGGAGGCACTTGAACTCCCTCATCGAGGATATGGATTCCGATGAGGGAGCGGGGTCTTCCAAATTGCCAGATTCTGGAATTAAAGGTGGTCAGTCTTCAAAAACACCACTTCGGAGGAATCCATATTCCTGGAGGCCTTTTGGGTGGGACCATCTACATCTTGGGTAGTCCCCCCTGGTGAATGGTCTTATAGACCTTGCCGCCCATCAGGCCTGGAAGGAGCCAGACAACACACCAGTACCAAAGTGACTAGACAAAATTCTTTCTCACCCGGATGACCGTATTTTCTGGAGTAAGGGCATCCCAGTTGACGTTATGGTGATGGCAGCCGCTACCAAGAAAGACCTCGTCCACCAGAGCTGAACTGTCCATCTGCCGAACAAGGAGTCCAGAGTAATAGACCAGTTTGGGAAGTGAGCTTTTGCCTTCGTGACATTTTCACTGAGCAGTTTTACTTGGCACATTTTATTTGCCTTCAGAGAGACTTGGTTATTAAAGAACTCTCTGAATTCTTGGTGGAGTGCGTGCCTAAGGAGGGGCTTGATACTTCCCCTAAGCTAACCACTCTTACTTCCATAAAACTTGTTTCCCACTCAGCGGAGGGATGTTCAAGGGGAGCCAGCACCAGCATTGAGATGCGTCATCATACTTGGATGAGGCTTTCTGATTTCACAGACCCCTTTAAGGCGCCTTTTGTCAATGCACCTCTTTGATGTTTTTTTTTTTTTTTTTGCTGTTTGGACCATCAGTTAAGGACACCCTGCAGAGGAGTCTATACCATCTGCATCACCTCCTGAGGATTACTCATTTGGAGAAACCTTGCATACTTTGAGCATTTTCACTGAGAGAGTCGAGATTTCTCAGAATCAAAATGAGGCTTAGGGATTTCCTTCTCCCTCAGCACAGGCCTCTAGCCGTACCCCCTGTTTTGGACATTGTGAATGATTGTGTTTTCAGAGTCCAGCTTGACCCCTGACTCCTTACCTCCGGCTCCCAGCAAGCCTGACAGATATTACAGGGTCCCTGACTCACACAACTTTTTATTTAGAAACCCTGCTGCTGATCCTGAAACTATTTCACAGGGTCCAAAGGGAGTTGAGGCCTCAACAGCAAAAAAATCTCACCCACCTGACAGAGATTCAAAGGCATTGGATAGATGGGGAAAAAAGGTTTGTACTTCTGCACCCTTGGCAATTAGGTCCTTAAACTACCAGTTTCATATGCTCAAGTATCAACAGCATGTTATGGGATTGCTGAAACAGAAAATGATTTTGATTTCTGAATGTGCAGAAAATAAAGAATTGCAGGGATTATTGCATGCAACAGCATGTTATGGGATTGCTGAAACAGAAAATGATTTTGATTTCTGAATGTGCAGAAAATAAAGAATTGCAGGGATTATTGCATGCAACAGGACAGGTTGGAAAGCATACTTTGCAATGTGGTTTTATTGAGGCCTCCTGCAAGGCCGCAGTTACTGGATCTATGATTAGGAGGCATGCCTGGCTAAAAGAGCAAAATTTGCCTGATCATGTTAAAGCTAAATTACTGGCTGCACCTTTACAGCATGATACTCTGGTATTAAGGCAGAAGATGTTTTAAAGAAAATGGAAGACAAAGCTATATCTATGCAAACTGTAAAAGACTTACAAGTGCAGCCACCAAGATTCAGTAGACACTGGCCAACAAAAAATTGGTCCTTTCCTGTGTCAGACAGAGTTCACAGGGGCAAATCCAGACGCCCTAACGGTTCCAGATACCAGGCACAAGATTCTTACAGCAATGGGGCACTTCTACCTCCAAATCTGAAGGAGATAAAGTGCAAACCTACAGAAAACAGTCCTAATGACTTCCCTCTGCCTTCACCAAGCAATTACCTTTTGGCAGCACCCTTAAGGGGAAAATTAACACTTTTTGCACAAAATTGGCACTTAATAGCCCAGGACAAGTGGGTACTAAACATAGCATCAGAGGGCTACAGATTCCATTTCCATACTCTGCCAATGGCAAACTGTTGGCCGGATCTGCCAAAAAATCAATGGGCCGAGAGGCACAGAAACAGGTTACGTCCCTCATGGATATGGGGGCCATTCAGCCAGTACCAGAACAGGAAAAAGGACAAGGTTTTTGTACCCAGAAAGGACAAGGGCTGGTGGCCAATTTTGGATTTATCGATTTTGAACACATACCTGGACATTTCAAAATTCAAAATGCTGACTTTACAGTAGCTTCTGCCCATGCTGGGCAAGAATGCTTGGCTGGTGACATTAGACCTAAAAGAGGCATACCTGCATGTCCCAATAAGGCATTCGTGCAGAAGATACCTCAGATTCAAGGCTGGCTTAATGCATTACCAATTTTCTGCACTGCCATTTGGCTTATCTACTGCGCCCAGGGTCTTTACAAAGTGCCTGGCACCAGTAATTGCTTTTTGCAGACAAAGTAGTATACAAATATATCCTTACTTGGACGACTGTCTCATTCAAGCAGAGAACAAGGACATTCTTCTTCAACACCTGGCGTTTGTGAAAAGGCTTCTAACATGCCTACGGTACACAATAAACGAAAAGAAATCACAACAGGTACCTTCTCAAAAAATAACATTCTTGGGTGCAAACTTGAATACAATTGCCCAGATGGCTTACCTCATGCCAGACAAAGGCAACTGACTACTTACTTCAAACTGATGGCAACAAAAACCCAGTTATCTGCAAGACAAACTCTGCAGGCTTTGGGCTTCATGGCATCCTGCATCCTACTGATTAAATATACAAGACTGCATATGAGGAAACTTCAGTGGTACTTGAAAAGTTTATGGAGTCAACATTGTCACAGACTGGAAACCATGAATGTTATGTGATCCTATCTCGCCTACATTCTGAATGATGGGTTCGGAGCCGATCCCTCGGCTCCGACTCGGCACGCTTATGCCAAAGAGCGAAGTCTCTTACTGGCTGAGCTTACCATATCCCAGGATGCACCACTACCAGTCCCCCAGATCTCGTTTGCCGTTAACAAGTGAAGACGTGGTCTCGAGCTGGCTGAGTTAAGTAGTGATTATTTTCACTAGTTTTTCTGTCAGGTTTTTCTTCTTTTTCTACAAAAAGCTGTTTTAACAGCTATTCTTGTGTTTTGAGTGTGTTTGACAAAATTCACTTGGTGAATTCTTGTGTTGTGAGTGACTAGGAGTACCTCTTGTCAGGAAAGGCCTTTCCCGGTCTTTTTGTTTGTAGGTGACTTCGGTTCTGTTTTGAATCATTTACATTTCTCTTCTTAAATAAGAACTAACGGAGAGAAATTATTATATTACAGAGTTGTGCTGTGTTTGACTAACTCAGAGTATTGCGAGTGATAACTGTAAGCCTACTCTAGGTGTATTACCAGTGTTCTTCAGTTACTTTGAAAATTTCTATAATGTCTCAGAATCCCAGGCCTTCGGGCTTCAAGAAATGTGTAAAATGTAGCTTCAAAATGTCCATCACGGACGATCACTCGCTATGTGTGTATTGCTTAGGGGCAAAGCATTTACAGGAATCATGTAGTGTATGTCACGCTTTTTCCTCAAGGGTCCTCCAGGAGAGGAAAAATAAATTAATTCTTAAGGGATTAATTAAACCTTCTTTCAAGAAGCTTTGGCATCCTCTCCTTCTCCGCCAAAAAGGCGTCGGCTCCGACCAGTCCGTCGGATCCGATCGCTAAGAAACAAAGGCAGGCCTCTCCTTCGGCTCCAAGGACTTGGAGCCGAGGTCGGAACGGTCTGCCTCGATGCCACCAGTATCGACTCCTCTGGCTTCGGAGCCGATAGCTGGGGCATCGAGAGGCGGATCATCTTCGTCGGCTCCACTGCTCTCGGAGCCGACAAAGGTTGCCCGCTCAGACACTTCCTCCTCTGCGCCGAAGTCCACCTCGGCACCGATGGAAACTGGTGTGTGTATTCCCTCGGCGCCGATACTCATCGAGTCGCCTCGGAGCTGGTCCCCTAGCCCTTTGGGGCCGTTGGAGAGGCCTTCTCGGACCCGTTCTGTTTCCTCTCGGTCTTCGAGGATGTCAGATTCTGATATAGACAGGGTGCTCCAAAGACTGTTCCAGTCCCCAGTCTTCCAAAAATTTGTTTCGGTTCCGACCCAGTTGGCTTCGGAGCCGATGACCTTGGCCCACCCCATTGCCATTCCTCCTCCGACTGCTTCGGCTCCGCCGAGCAGGTGCTGTTGGAGCCGATGGAGATCTCAGGGTCGGCTCCGACCCTTACTCCAACCGGCCGGGTCCGAGTTTGGTACTGTGGACGTCTTGGCTGGACCCGGGGTGATGTTTGGGACCTATGCTTTCGGTTCCGTGCCTCCCCTCGGTGCTTCGCTGCGGTCTTCCGTCGACTATCACGGCTCGGGACCGGACACTCCCAGGATTCTGGGGTCCGGCTTTCAGAGCCATGAGGAGTGCCTTGGCCAAGTCCTCTTGCCATCTCCCGGCTTTACCGGCACCTTCCTAGGCGTGGAGACTGGGTCTTTGGCAGTTCCCCTGTCCGTAGTCAGCGGAGCCCGGGGCCTGAGGTTACCCCAGTGGGGTTCCCTCCTCCTGAGGGTTCTTCTGAGCTGTCTTCGGAGGAACCCCAAGGAAGAGATCGTGCAAGAGGAAGCACGTGGACTCCCCGAGTCTATTACTTCAGACACTGATCTGGATGATGCAGAGGGTTCCCAGTCGTCCTCGGATGATGTCTCCTTTGCAGACATCTTAGAGATCCTCAAACAACGAGGCGGCTGGATATCCAAACCCCTCTACTGACGAGTCAGTGCTCCTCAAGGCCTTTGGGGCTCAGCCCTCCGCCTCCTGGGTGTCTCCGCCTTCGAGCTTCTGGATTTAGTTTGTCGGCGTGGAACATCCAGATACCGTGGAACCAGTCCCTTCTCCTCCAAATAAATTTTTGTCTGCTCCCCGAGAAGGAGTTCCTCACTAAAGGCGTGGCTGTAGATGCCATGGTGGTGGCATCTGCTACACAACAGGACGTGGCAGAGGCTTCAACGTCCATCCATCCTCCTAATAAGGAGTCTAGGAGTATGGACAGGTACGGAAGCGCACCCTGACTTCAGCGGCCTTTACTTTAAGGTCTCTGAATTATTTGGCACATTTTACCAGGCTTCAGAGGGATCTGGTCAAGGAGTTGTCAGATTCCTCTCGGTAACCTACCTGAGCAGCTAGCCCAGTCGGTTAGCTCTCAGTTGGCTATCCTTACGTCAATTTCTAACTCGTCCATGAGGCTCATTTCCTATGCGGCGAAGGGGCGGTAGAGCGGCAGGCACAGGCGTGGCTCTACGGAGACAAGCCTGGCTCCGTTTGTGTCAGTTCATGGAGGCCTTCAAGTCTTCCTTCACGACGCTCCCTTTGATGGGTCCTCCTTGTTTGGACCCAAGGTTAAAGACACCCTTACCGCTGTGAGCAAGAGGGAAAAACTTTATCTGCCGTAGGTGCCCGTTATTCCACTCCCTTCGGCCTTACCCCAAGGCTAAAGGAGGGGAAAATGTGGTTCCAAATCCCGTAAGTTTTTCTCCCAACAGCAGGAAGAATCCCCTTCCAGAGGCAGAGGACGGGAAATTTTTCAGGGAGACGCCGTCCCAGAGGCGCAGAGGGCCCCGCAATTCTGGAGACCGCGAGTCCTTTCGTGGCTCTTCAGCCTCCCACACGTCCGAGGGATTGCCCGGCTGTGCTGCTCGAGCCAGTCGGGTGTCGTTTGCCAAGCACCTAAAAGCCTGGGAGTCAATCACTCAGGACAGATGGGTGCTTCGGATCATTGCCGGAGGTTACACCATCCCATTCACATTCTCGCCCCCACCGTCCAAAAGAATCCCGGACCCACCACCCAGTCAAAGGGAAATGGCAGCCGCAGAAGCTTTAAAGCTGCTAGAAAAAGGAGTCATCCAACCGGTCCCCACAGACCAGATCGGATCAGGAAATTACTCCAGGTTCTTTTTAGTGCCAAAAAAGACAGGGGACCTGTGACCAATATTGGATCTCAGCAGACTGAACCAATCCGTCACGAAATCCAAATTCGAATGGTCACGTTACAATCCATTCTCCCATTGTTGGAGAAGGATGTTTGGATGTGCTCCATAGACCTCAAGGACGCCTATTATCACATACCGATACATCAGGCGTCCAGAAGGTATCTGCGCTTCAGCCTGGGAGTCAGTCATTACCAATTTTGCGCTCTGCCCTTTGGTCTCACCACAGCCCCAGGGTGTTCACCAAGTGTTTGGCAGTAGTGACGGCTCACTTGAGAAGTCTTGGATTCCAAGTGTTTCCCTATCTGGACGACTGGCTCCTGACTGCCACCACCAGGCATCTACTAATGGACAACCTCAAAGCCACCATCTCCTGGGTGTTACCCTGGGGATTACATTCAATTGGTCAAAGTCTGTCTTGCTGCCCTCTCAACGCATAAAGTTCATAGGAGCAGAGATAGACTCAAGATTGATCTGGCGTCTTTCTTCCTGCCGAAAGGATCCAAACTTTACAGGGCCAAGTTCAAGCTCTGATCTCGAGATCCAAAGCCCCAGCCAGGATGGTTCTACAAGTTCTAGGCTCAATGTCTGCCACGGTTCTTTTAGTCCCTCTGGCAAGATTGCACATGAGGATTCTTCAGTGGCTATTGTCAACGCAATGGTCCTTTCAGGATCTTCCCCTCAATCATCACATCATGATTACGGATACATGCAAAAGGGACCTTCGCTGGTGGCTTCAGACATCCAATTTGGATCAAGGAAACCCCTTTGTTCTTCCCTCTCCAGTGGTTGCCCTGACGACAGATGCCTCCCAGATAGGGTGGGGGGGGCATTGTCTGGGCAGGCTAGTTCAGGGCTCCTGGCTTCCAGACGAAGCTCTTCTCCACATCAATGTGTTGGAGATGAGGGCTGTACTTCTATCCCTACAAGCCTTACACAAGTTTCTTCCTCAGGGCATCATCGCCATCCACACAGACAACATGTCGGTGGTTTGGTATCTGAACAAACAAGGAGGGACCAGATCATACCCCCTTTGCAGAGAGGCCATGAGAGTGTGGGAATGGGCTGTAGCTACCAACCGCTTCTTGGTAGCGACCCACATCCCGGGAAAGTCAAATATATTGGCAGACGAATTGAGCAGGACAATTCTCTCTCCTCACGAGTGGTCTGTAAACCACACAGTAGCAGCTCAGGTTTTCAGGAGATGGGGGCGTGCTGCGACCTATTTGCAACTCCATTAAACACCAAGTGCCAAAGGTTCTTCTCCTTGATCCCACATCAGGGAGTACCAGCCATGGATGCTCTAGCACAACCTTGGCCAACAGGGCTACTTTATGCCTTTCCTCCAATTCCGCTTCTTCCCAGAGTTATTCAAAAAGCCTCTCAACTGGGGTCTTCAATGATACTGATTGCCCCGTACTGGCCTCGTCAGGTATGGTTTCCCTACCTGAAGAAGCATGCAGTGGACGATCCGTGGACTTTAGACCTGATTCGGACTTGCTAATCCATCAGTCGGGACTTGACATCAGTCCCTTCAATCTTTGAAATTGACAGCTTGGCTCCTCCACTTCCGACTTTAGTTAGAAGGCACACACTAGACCCGGAAGTTGTTCACATTTTATCTTCGGCCCACAAACCCACCACTAGCAAGTTGTACCTTAGTAAGTGGAAGAGGTTTGCTATCTGGGCTCAACTCAAGGGCTTAGACCCTATCACTGCTCCTGTCCCAGAGGTCTTGAAATTTTTAACATCCCTGTTTAATCAGGGATCTTCTGTCTCAACTATTAAAGTCCAACTAGCGGCTATCTCTAAATTCCACGAATCCATGGATCCTCCTTTGATGAGCAGCAGACTATGCAAAACTTTCATTAAAGGTGCGAGCCTATTAAGACCACCAATTTTTCATCCTGCACCTCCGTGGGATCTTGATTTGGTGCTTTGCGCATTAACATCTCGCCCTTTCGAACCGGCTGCTACATGCGAGTTAAAATATCTGTCTTGGAAAACTGCCTTCTTAGTTGCAATTACTTCGGCAAGAAGAGTTTCAGAGCTTCAAGCCCTGTCTATTAAGCCACCGTACTTGATTTTCCACAAGGATAGAGTATCACTTAGGCCTAATCCATCCTTTGTCCCAAAGGTCTGTTCTAGTTTCTGCCTCCAACAATCTCTAGAGCTACCGGTTTTCTTCCCAAAATTCTCCAATGAAGCAGAATACACTCTTCATAAATTGGATGTTCACAGGCAATTACGCTTCTATTTAGACAGGACTCAGCAACTTCGTAAGTCAGACCAGTTGTTTGTGTCCTTCTCAGATAATAAACTGGGCCAAACCATCACAAAAGCTACTATCTCAAAATGGATCAGAGATTGCATAACTCAGACTTATTCTTCTTGAATAAGCAACTTACAACATCTATCAAGGCTCATTCTACCAGAGCTATGGCTACTTCTATAGCTTTTCATTCCAAGCTCGCTATATCGAAATCTGTGCTGCTACTTGGTCCAATCCGCACACTTTCATTTCCCACTACAAATTGGATGTGGCATCTAAAGGACGAGCTTCATTTGGTTCCACGGTACTCAGGAGTGTTTTCCAGTGAGCCACCCAGGATTCAGGTGCTAGGGACGCTGTCCCATCATTCAGAATGTAGGCGAGATAGGATCACATAACATCTTTTAGTTATGTACTCACCATAACTTCAGATGTTTGGGATCCATCTACTACATTCCTAATACCCACCCTCCTTCCCCCTGCCTTGGAGATCAGAAGAGATTGAACGGTTTTGAGTTCTACTGTTTTATCTTGTTTCATCTGACGATGTTATATAAGCAGGGTATGCATGTGTGCATGTATGCGGACAAACTAGATCTGGGGGACTGGTAGTGGTGCATCCTGGGATATGGTAAGCTCAGCCAGTAAGAGACTTCGCTCTTTGGCATAAGCGTGCCGAGTCGGAGCCGAGGGATCGGCTCCGAACCCATCATTCAGAATGTAGGCGAGATGGATCCCAAACATCTGAAGTTATGGTGAGTACATAACTAAAAGTTCCTCTCATTCCCTGCCTACAACAGGAGTTTCTATGGTGGGCAAAGGCCTGTCACCAAAACATGGGACGGGGCCTTCACTCTACCCCCTGCCAGCCAAACCTTAGCAGACGCATCAGATTATGCCTGGGGGGGCCCACATGGCAGTAAGATGCATTCAGGGCATATGGACCCCAAAACAAATGCATCTACATATCAACCAAAAAGAGATGCTAGCTTTTCAAAATGCCCTGACAGCCTTCAAGGACTTGCTTCATCCAGGACAACTACTGATAAAGACGGACAACACTATGTTTATGTGGTATATAAACAAGCAGGTTGACACGCACTCGTATCCCCTTTGCAGATTAGCCATGGCACTGTCGGACACACCTTTGACTTACCAAATACATTGTAGCTCAATTCCTGCCAGGAAAACAAAATACTCTAGCAGAAGATTTAAGCAGAAACCTTAAGGACCCCTCACGAGTGGAAACTAGATCCACAAGTCTTCAGCATGATGATAAAGAAATGGGGGAGCCCGGACATAGATCTATTTGCCTAAAATTATCAATTGAAAAGATTATGCACAAGGACTTATCACAGACGAACATGGAAAGTGGACACCCTATCCTTCAGTTGGAAAAACCTATCAGTTTACGCCTTTCCTCCTCTGCCTCTTCTTCCCAAGGTCCTACTAAGTCAGACAAGAGAAACCAAAGATGATACTAATTGCCCCGGACTGGCCCTGCCAATACTGGTACACAATCCTAAGGAACTTGTCTCAATACCCAGCTTGGACCTTACCTCAAAGACCTCAACTACTGTCCCAGCAAAACAATCAGATCTTGCACAATCGACTCCAGACACTGAACCTGGCAGCATGGCTGATCATGTAGTTATACAAACACCTCTCAGTAAAGCTGTGATGGATGTTATTTTGGAAGACAGAAGGCCTAGTACTAGAAAATCTTATGCTGATAAATGGAAAAGATTCTGTGCTTGGAATCGAGCGCAAGGAACTGATACAGCAGAACCAAATATTCCTCAGATATTACAATACTTGGCTGAGATGCTTGACAAAGGCCTATCTTTCTCATCCATTAAAATCCATGCCTCTGCCATTTCAGCTCATTACAATACAGAACCAATACTCTTTTCTCATCCTTTACTAAAGCAGTATCTTAGAGGAGCCAAAAATTTAAGGCCCCCTAGAAGATCACCAATACCTGCATGGGACCTCAATTATGTGTTGGAAAAGCTCACCCTGCCTCCATTTGAACCAGCTGCTACTGCTGATATAAAGTTGTTATCATGGAAAACAACTCTGCTACTAGCAATTACTTCAGCAAGAAGCGTCTCAGAGCTACAGGCCCTCATGGCTGTGGAGCCTTTTATCATATTTTACCCAGACAGGGTGTCTCTGAGGACAAATCCTTCATTTATGCCTAAGGTGGTTTCCAGTGTGGCTCTGAACCAAACTATTAATCTGCCAACCTTTTATCCAAATCCACAGAACAAGGGGCAGAGAATTCTGCATTCCTTGGACGTACACAGACAGCTAAGATTCTACTTGAGCAGGACTAAAGCTCTAAGAAAAACTGAGCAATTACTAGTGACATATGCTGCAGGATCAGAAGGAAAGGCTATTTCAAAGCAGACTATTTCAAAGTGGATAAGCCACTGTATTCGTTTCTGCTACTTAAACCATAGCAAACCTGTGCCCAAGGGCATTGAGTCTCATTCCACCAGAGGTGCAGCTACTTCAGCAGCCTTTCGCAGAGGAGTACCAACCAAGGACATTCTAGAAGCTGCTACTTGGAGTTCTGTTCACACCTTTACAAAGCATTATCATTTGCCTCTCTAAGTCCAGGGCAGGCTTTGCCACTGCAGTTCTGCAGGGCCTTATAGCCGTACCTAATGCTGTTTAGCTCCAGCCTCCCATCCATAGCTTTGGGATTCTACCCAAATGTAATGACTGCAACAGTGAAACATGAAGAACATAGTACAGTTGTGTGCACTTGTCATAAATGTAGATGTTCGAGTGTATTTACTGTTGCAGTCCAGGTTACCCGACCTCCATCCCCCTTTCATTCTGGAGTTTTATCTTTCCTTCTCTATCTTCTACAATCTATGTGGTGTATTTGCTTGTAGAGGAAGGTAAAATTTATATTGATGCATGTATATATAGTTTTTATAAATATAATTTTGCTACCTTTTTGGGGGCACCTAACATCTGGGGCAAGAAAAACTAAAGAAAATGGTGTTGGCTGCTTGTTTTATACCCCTGATGACCTGACGTCATGGAAGAGGAGACAGCAACTGACGCAGGACCCAAGACTTTGGAATTCAGGCCGACTGAGGGCAATCTGCCAGCAGATTACCCAAATGTAATGACTGCAACAGTGAATGCACTCTAACATCTACATTTATGGTAAGTGTACACAACTGTACTTTCTAGTTTAGAGACCATTAAGCTCCAGTTGGCAGCCATATCCAACTTCCATTCAGGATTACCTTTGGGATCTGTTGCTTCAGCCAGGTTATGTAAAGCCTTTATGAAAGGTATTTTTCTTGGACTTCCAAAGACCCAACTCCTCCGTGGGATTTGAGTGTCATTGTACAAGCCTTGACCCAAAGCCCTTTTTGAACCGGTTAATAATTGTGACCTGAAATATTTATCCTGGAAGTCTCCTTTACTTGTTGCCATTACTTCAGTAAAAAGGGTCTCCATATTACAAGCTTACTTCCTAACCTCCCTACCTCATTTTTTTTTTACAAAGGTAGGGTTTCCCTCTGTACTAATCCTTCATTCATGCCAAAGGTTGCCACTTCAGCTAACATAAACCAATCCATTCAGTTGCCAGTGTTCTTTCCTAACTATTCCAACAAAGGAGAATTCCTACTACGATTCTTAGATGTTCATAGACAGCTACTTTTCTACCTCCATAGGATGAAACAGTTGAGAAAATCGGAGCAGTTGTTTTTTCACCTAATCATAGAGGTCATTTTCACACGTCTTTCTCTGTCATAGATGACAAGCTGGCAGGGTATGTAATTTAGATGCTTTAATACATAATAAATGCATCAGGTTGAATAGCAGCATCATAAAATACAAACTGGCTAACAGACTGACCTTACATACATGCTTACATCTCAACAGCTTACTACAAAATGGCAGTCGTGCTCGCACGGGCTCAGTATTTATACACTTGTGCAAGTTATGGTATAGGCTCAGACACAGTTATTAAATGTTTCCGATTCTACCTAAAGTCTGCTCCTTGTGATTCCACAATGTATGATTTCTGCTTTGAGCAAATGCTCTTCATGATACCAGTCTGATCATAACAGTTGGAGGTTTGCATCCTTACCACTTCTTCTCATAATGGATTGAGCGGTTTACTGGTCTTATTGTAGTAGGACTTCTGGGTTAAATGCTTCAACAGATTGGTTTTCATTGACCTCTTGATGTCCTCTGTTCCTATGCTGCAGTATTGTGGGATTTCCTGCCCTCTGGCAACTTGTACGTCTGCTCCTATACAAAAGCTTCAGCTTGGGTGTTGCAGCTGTGTGGGATGTCACACGTAGGGCCATAAACCAGGGGCCTTAAATGTGACATCTGCACGCACAATCCTCATAACTTTTCAGCCACAGACTACCGGCGCATCGTGTGTTCACTCCTTCACTTCAGATGTCTCAATAAAGCTAAGTAACCCTTTGGGGGTTTTTTCTTCATATCTGATTGTTATTGCTTAGGCTTGGTTTGTTGTAGCAATTTATAGCCGATGGGTAAAAAGGGTAAATGCCAATGCAGGCGCCAGATACCCTATAAAGACTCACATGATTGGTGTGTTTTTTGCTTAGGCTGGGAGCAGGACCATACCGCTTGCTCCATCTGCCACTCGTTTGTGCCGAAGACCCTATGCAGCCATCTGGCCACACTTAACCTCTATTTAGAAAACCACCTTAAGTGGTTAGCCCTAAGGATGGATCCTGCCGTAGAAGCTGCATCAGAACCTCCGCGCAAGAGGGCCAAGTTTCCTAGGCCCTCTTTGCCTGCCTCTCCGTTACCCGGCACCTTGCCAGCTGCCAATTTAGGAGCTGAGCGATGCACGGCAGATCTGTCTACTTCCACTACCTTTCTGGAAGCTGTTGCTTAGCTGATGACCGGCATGTCCCTGGAGCTAACCCAAGCCCCGACTGCAGTTGAGGGGGAACTAGAATCTGTGGAGCCTTTGACTGGGATCCCGCCTTCGGATGCAGTCCCTACCAAACCCGATTCCAGGCCTGTTCCATTGTCTACCCCAGCAAAAAGGAAACACAAAACCAAGCATGCCCCTACCACTGCAGAAGGCCTACCTGACTGGCAGCCCTTCACTTTTCTGATGCAGTCCTTTATGGCTCTCAGGCCTTCAGCCTCATCCTCCACTGCTCTAACTTTGATCAGCCATAGGCCCGGTTCGCCCCCCGACATCTCAGGTTAGGGAAGAAGAACAAGATATAATTCCCTTTCCTCCACTGAGGACTCAGTATCTTACACCTAACAAATTGGTTCTCCTGATGAGGAATCTATAGAGGGAGATTCTCCCCCTGAGGATATCACATTTGGTGAGACTATCACCAAAATGAAAGATTACTTCAAATGGGATGCCTCACAAATGTCTGATACCCAAAAGAGGTATTTTGAGCTCCTTTAAGTAGAATCCCCCTCCCCTTCTGCTGTTCCACCAGATGTTCTTAGTGTTTCACTGTTGCAGTCATCACACTTGGGTTATCTGCCTGCAGGTAGCCCTCAGTCAGCCTGAATACCAGAGACTTAGTATTTCTGTGTCGGTTGCTGTCGCTCCAGTTCTGACGTCAGGGGTATAAAAACAGGCAGCCGATGCCACTACATCAGTCTTTCTTGCCAAGGAGCCCGAAGCAGAAGCAGTTTGCACGAGTGCCAGTCAGCCGTTACCTGAGTTTTTGTTTCCAAATTGAATTATGCTGAAGTCTTCTAAAGCTAAGTACCCCATTGGTTATCCTTTTTTCTTGCTCTAACTGAAGTCAGAAAAAGTTAACGATTGTCTTGCCTGTGGAAAGCAAATACCACACCGAGATTTTCATTCTTACTGCGTCACCTGTTTAGGCCAAGACCACGTCTGTTTTGTGCCTTGTTCAACATCCGAACTATTAGTCGCCGGGCACTTATTGTCGCTAAATACTTTCTTTCTTGATCTCCGTATTCTGAAATGGCTTTGGTAAGCCATCAGACTACCAATCTTCTGAAAAAATGTAAGGATAAAGACCGCACAGGTCCAAGACTGCCGACGACGCTTCTGTTAAGCTAGTTGCCAGTTCACCGGTACTCAGCGAGATGCTTTCGTAGCCCCTGATGCCCGCTTCAGTGGATTCACAGGCCTCCACCGAGACCCGTTTTGAGCCCGGTATGCCGCGAGACTCTTTGAAAACGGAACCTGCGGAGGTCTCTAACTTATATGGGTCTGGAGCCGCTGAGCAGGCACAGGCTTCTTCGCACTACAGATATTCGACAAATGACTTCTTTCGCATCTTCAGTTCTGTCTAAAACTACCACGTTTCTAAGGCCAAGAGTCAAATCAAAATTACTTAGACGCTCCTTTGAACATGGACAATCTGTTTAGCACCAAAGCAGAAGAGGTTCTTAAAAAGAAAGAAGCTAAATCTGTGCAAAGACTTCTTGCAAGTACAGCCTCCTAGATTCAGTAGGCATTGCCCCTCAAAGCATTGGTCCTTTCCAGCCACCTCAAGGCCATCTCAAACTAGACCCAGGGGAAACAGACCCCCCCCCCCCCCAGACTACACTCTCAGGGTATGCAGAGATCTAAGCAATGGAGTGCCTCCACTTCAAAAACAGGGAGTGTCAAGCTCCACCCCTTACAGAAAGAATTCACAATGACTTCTCAGCTCCACTCCCAACCTCTGTCCAGCTGCTTGTGCCCCTAGGAGGAAAACTTGCCCATCATGCAAAAAACATTGTATCCCAGGGGTACAAATTTTACGTCACTCACTGCCAACCCCAAAAGGGTTCCCAGACCTGCCTCCAAACCAGTGGGCAGAGGCACAAAACCAAGTTCAATCCCTGCTCTCTAAGGGCAATTCAACCTGTTCCTGCAGAACAGATAGGTCTAGGTTTCTATTCCAGACTTTTCCTGGTACCCAGAAAAGAGGGCACTTGTGCCCAATCCTAGATTATTCCATTCTAAACACCTTCCTGGTGGTACCAAAATTCAAAATACTTACCCTGCAGCAGCTTCTTCCTATGCTGGCCAAAGATGCCTGGTTAGCCACCCTAGACTTAAAGAAGCCTAACTGCACATCCCTATCAGGGACTCTTGCAGGAAATATTTACGCTTCAGGGCAGGATCTATGCATTATCAGTTCTCTGCACTTCCCTTTGGCTTATCCACTGCTCCCAGAGTATTCACAAAATGTCTGGCTCCAGCCATTGCCTAATGCAGACAGAGAAAAATTAAAATTTCCCCATACTTGGACGACTGCCCGATTCAGGCAGACAGTCAGAAAATGCTGTTGCAGCACCTGACATTTGTAAAACAAAAAAAAAAAACTTCTAATCTCCCTGTGGTACACGATTAACAAAAAGAAGTCAAAACTAGTCCCAAGTCAAAAGATTGTATCCCTGGGAGCAAGCTTGGACACAGCATCCCAGATGGCATTCCTTACTCCAGAAAAACAAGCTTAACTGACAGACTGCTTCACTCAAATGGCCACAAGAATCCAGCTAGCCGCAAGGAAAATCCTGCAGGCCCTAGCTTTATGGCCTCCTGTATGCTACTAATTCCATATGCCGGACTGCATATGAGGAAACTTCAATGGTACTTCAAAAGTCTTTTGGTGCCACCACTCAGGACCTGGAAACTGTCATTCCTATCATACTTTGTCTAAGGATAGAGTTTCTTTGGTGGGCAGCAGCATGCAACCATAACAAAAGACTGCTTTTTACTCAACCCCACACCACCCAGACCCTAACCACAGATGCATCAGACTATGCCTGGGGGGCACACATGGATGACAAGTGCATTCAGAGACACGAGCCCAAGTCAAATACATCTGCATATCCACCAAAAAGAGATGCTAGGTGTTCAGCACGCTCTAACAGCTTTCAGATCTCTACTCTCACCAGGACCCCTGCTAATACAAACAGACAACACCACAGTTATGTGGTATGTCAACAAGCAGGGGGGAACCCACTCTTACCCACTATGCAGGCTAGCCATGGCCCTGTGGAACATGGCCTTGGACATGCAGTTCCATCTGCAAGCTAATTTCCTGCCAGGCAAACAAAACTCACTGGCAAATGACTTAAACAGAAATCTCTTAAGCCCACATGAGTGGCAATTAGAGCCCAGCACCTTCAGCCTTCTGACTCAGAAATGGGGACCCCAGAGGTGGATCTCTTTGCCTCCCCCTGCAATCACCAGCTCAGCAGATTCTGCACCAGGACACCTCACAGCAGGGCCTGGAAAGTGGATCCCCTATCCTTCCAGTGGGTAAACCTCTCAATCTATGCATTTCCCCCTCTGCCCCTTCTCTCAAGAATATTGCTCAAGATATGACAGGACAGACGAAGGACAATTCTGTTTGCCCCAGATTGGCCATGCCAGCATTGGTACCCACTCCTGCTCAGCCTGTCACTGGTACCACCCTGGCACCTACCCCGGAGCCTGACCTTGCTCACTCAGCAGGGGGGGCAGATCTTGCATCCACAACTGTAGACCCCAAATCTTGCAGCCTGGCTTTTCTCCCCCAGTGACCTGCCTAAGCAAGCAAGTGGAAAAGGTATTGCTCCTGGATTCATTCTAAAGGAGAGGACACAACTCTGCCCTCCCTACCACTAATCCTGGATTACTTGGTGGATCTACTCCACAGAGGCCTTTCCTTCTCCATTAAAATTCATGCCTCTGCCATCTTGGCTCATTACAGCTCTGAGCCACCCCTATTCTCTCACTCGCTCATCAAACAGTTCCTGAGAGGGGCAAACAACTTTATGGCCACCAAGGAGAGCACCCACCCCTGCTTGGTACCTTAACCTTGTACTGGAAAATCTCACACTACCACCTTTTGAACCTGCAGCGTCAGCAGACTTAAAAGTCCTCTCTTGGAAAACAGCATTGCTCCTGGCCATCACTTCAGCTAGAAGAGTGTCTGAGCTACAAGCACTTATGGTAGTGGAACCCTTCATTATTTTTCATGCTAACAGGGTCTCCCTCAGGACCAATCCTTCCTTTATGCCCAAATTGGTGTCCAGCGTGGCTCTCAACCAATCTATCCATTTGCCAACCTTCTTTCCTAATCCTCAAAATAAAGGGGAAAGGATCCTGCACTCCTTGGACGTGCACAGACAGCTCATATTTTATTTGGATAGGACTAAGCCCTTCAGGAAATCTGACCGGTTATTACTCAGTTTTGCACCGGGGCAGAGGGCAGGGCCATTTCAAAACAGACAATTTCCAAATGGATAGCACACTGTATCCATTTCTGCTACAAACACCTTGGGAAGTCAACCCCTCAGGGGTTCAGAGCACATTCCACTAGGGCAACTTCTACCTCTACAGCATTCCTCAGGGGAGTCCATACCAGGGACATTCTGGAGGCTATCTGGAGTTCTGTACACACATTCACCAAGCATTACCACCTGCCTATATTTTCCAAATCCAGAGCGGGTTTTGCATCTGCAGTCCTGCAGGGCATTCTAGCCAGCCCAAACACTTCTTGACTGCCTCCACCCTTTCTACAGCTTTGGGAATCAACCCAAGTGTGATGACTGCAACAGTGAAACATGAACATAGTACAGTTGTGTACACTTACCATAAATGTAGATGTTCGAGTGTATTCACTGTTGCAGTCCTGGTTTCCCTCCCTCCAACCCCCTGCCCTCTCTCCTCTCTGTGTACTACCCACCCGTTGCAGGGGTATTGGTATTTACTTTTTACTGTGGTGATTTTTTCTGTCATAACTTAGCTCCCTATTGGGGGGGCTCCTGACATTTGGGGCAAGAAAAACTGATGTAATGGCGTCAGCTCCCTGTTTTTATACCCCTGACAGCCTAACCTTGTCAGACCTTGAGCGACAGCAACTGATGCAGAAATACCAAGTCTCTGGTATTCAGGCTGACTGAGGGCTACCTGCAGGCAGATAACCCCAAGTGTGATGACTGCAACAGTGAATACACTTGATAATCTACATTTATGGTAAGTGTACACAACTGTACTTTCTGCCTGCATTCCTGAATGCCTTCAATTTGGCATCTAAGACTCCCGACTCTCAGCCACCTGCCCCCAAGCGAATAGATCGCTTTTTCAAGGTGCCTGAATAGCAGAAATTCTTAATCAAACCACCTTTAGCAGACCCAGCAGTGATTGCCACCTATCCTGATAAGCAGTCCAGACTCCTTCCCTCTGCCTCACTCCTACCCACAGATAAAGACAGCAAATCTATGGATAGGATTGGTAAGAAGGTCTGCACCTCCTCCACTTTGCCCTTCAGAGCCATTAACTATCAGACGCATATGACTAAATATGCTCTGGACTTGGTCTTTCAAGCCTCTTCCATGTTAACCACTATCCCTGACTGCCCCATTAAGGCTGACATCTCCTCCAAACTTTCTCTGGCTACACAGGTAGCCAGACACTCAATTAGATGCAGCTATGATGCTGCAGAAGCATCTGCTCATTCTGCAGCATCTGCTTCAGGTCTCAGAAGATACTCCTGGCTGAGACTTCGGAATCTCCCAGAAGACTTTGGTCAAAGATCTTGGTTGCCCCCCTGGACCACAATTTCCTTTTTGGAAAACTGTCTGCAGATCTTTTTAAGAATCTGCAAGAAAAAAGTACAGAATTGCAGGACATAAAACATTTATTGGTGTCCCCTATTCCCAAGTACTACAGAAACTATCCAGCTAAAGCCATCTTTGTAAGGCAAAACCCAGCCCTGGCGGATACTTCCTCTTCCAAATCTAGAAGAGGGGCAAGAGGACCCACCACTTCCAGACGACCTGCCCCGCATCCTCAACCTAGACCGCCTTTTCAGGACAGAGGAGGCCCCAACAATGCATGACTGCCTTGCCCCCTACCTCTCTGTCCACCTTTCCCACTACCTCCACTTCTGGGAAACCATAACCTCGGACAAATGGGTTCTATCCATAATTCAAAAAGGGTATTTCCTCTCCGGGAAAGAAAAAAAAAACATCCATGAGAGGCATCCCTTTTCCTCCCAAAAACAAACAGCAGCTCCTTCCACAGGTTCTGACAGACCTTCTGAAGCTGGGTATCATAGAACCAGTCTCCTTAGGGCAGGAAGGAGACTGTTTCTACTCCCATATCTTCCTGGTTCACAAGAAAGACTGTCCATAGAGACCCGTCTTAGACTTCTCCTTATTAAATCCTTACCTTCAGGTGCCCACCTTCAAAATGCTGTCACTTCCAACTCTGTTTCCTCTCATACCAGCCAGGGCCTTCATGGCCACCTTGGACCTAAAGGAGGCCTACTTACACATACCCATTAGACCTTCCCACAGAAGATTTTTGCGTTTCTCTGGGCCCTCCTCTCATTTCCAATTTACTGCTTTGCCCTTTGGTTTGTCCACTGCCCCGCCCCCCGAGTATTCACAAAATGCATGGCCCCGGCTATTGCCTTTTGCAGAACACAGGGGATTCAGATTTACCCCCATCTAGAAGGCATCCTAATATTGGCAGAGTGCAAAGATACCCTCTCAAAGCATCTGCACTTCAACATGTCCCTTCTACAAAGCCTAGGGTTCACCCTCAACCTTCCAAAGTCCACCTTGAACCCAGAACAAGACAAGATTTTTCTGGGTTGCAGAATCCCAACTGAGAATGAAGGCTTATCTTCCACAAGACAAGGTCCAGTCCCTGACCTCCCATTTCAAAGTGCTGCTACAGACAAAGGTAATAACTGCAAGGCAATTCCGTCGACTCCTGGGCTTAATGGCAGCAACCATCCCTATACTCCTACTGGCCAGAATGCACATGCACAAACTACAGTGGTAACTGAAAAACATTTGGTCCCAGCACCAGACTCACTTGGATCAAGTAATCCCCCTCCTTCCCTGTCTAAAGACAAGAGATCAGTTGGTGGATTCAACAAGTCAAGCTAAACCCGGGGCTTCAACTACAGCCCAACCTTAGGTAATGCATACAGATGCCTCAGATTCAGGGTGGGGAGCCTCACTGGCATCTTACAAGGTTCAGGCAACCTGGCACCCTGCCTTGAGGACCAACCACAGCAATGTGAGGGAAATGATAGCAGTCTTATTAGTTCTAAAATTCTTTATTCCTCTCCTTCCATGGGTTCTTCAAATAGTAACTGACAAACACCACTGTAATCTGGTACCTGAACAAACTGGAGGGACAAAGGCATATCCGCTATGCAGACTAATCCTGCTAATATGGGATTTAGCCTCTCGCCACAACTTGTCCTTGCAGGCAACCTGCATTCCCTCGCAGGACAACAAGCAAGGAGATTTTTTAAGCAGGACATCCTCTCCACAGCACGAATGAATGCTGGACAAGGACAGTCTTCTTAGACATTGTCCACCGATGGTGCACTCCTCAAATAGACCTGTTCACCTCCCCCCTAGAACAGGCAGCTGCAGACCTTCTGCTGTACTCCCTTGTAGCCTGGAGGGTAGACGCTTTCAACATCTCCTGGGAGGGGAAGCTTCTTTATGCCCCCCCCCCCTCCATTGATTCAGAAAGTCATCCTGAAAATCAGGAGAGACAAACCGAAAATCTTGTTAGTGACTCCCTACCGGACAAGGCAGCACTGGTTCCCCTACTTCACAGTCTAGCCAAGGGCAATCCCTGCAAGTTACCCTACAAGGTGGACCTTCTGACACAAGAATAGGGAACTCTCATCCACCCACACTTGTAGGTGTTATCCCTGACACTGTGGGTGATAAAAGTTTGATCCCATTCAGACACCATTACTCGGAGGATTCAGTCCTGTGGGAGGCCAGGAAACGTACAACAAGAAAGTCATACCTAGGTTAATGGGAAAGATTTACTAAATGGTGTCTAGACAAGGGGAAGAACCCTTGCATTGCGGATCCCCACCCCAGTTCTTACCTGTGTGTGTCAACTGATAAAAAGTGGACTCTCCTATTCCTCAGTGAAAGTACGTCTTACTGCAATATCACCCTGCTTGCCACTAGACCCTCCCCTGCTAGCCAGGCTCAGTGTAAAACTCTTCCTTAAAGTGGTGTTACATATTAGAGTGTAAAAAAAGCCTATCCCTACACCCATGGGACCTTAACTTCATCCTGGAAAAGCTTACCCAACACCCATTCGAACCTGCTGGGACAGCTTCCCTTCAGATGTGTACATGGGAAACAGTTCTACTAGTGGCTATAACCTCAGCCAGAAGGGTTTCAGAGCTGCAAGTCTTAATGGCTTGCCCCCTTATACTACATTCCACAAAGACAGAGTAACCTTGAGAACTAACCCCTCCTTTATGCCCAAGGTGGTCAACGATTTGTCATTAAACCAATCTATCCACCTTCCCACCTTCTTTCCCTCTCCCACCAATGAAAGGGCGAGGATACTTCACTCCCTGGATGTACACAGACACTAAGATTTTATCTGGACAAAACTAAATCCATTAGGAAATCAAAACAATTCTGTTTTCTTCAATCCCAAAGCATTGGGGAAGGCAGTCTCCAAACAAACCATTGCATGTTGGATCAGGAAAGCCATCTGTCTTTGCTACTCCCACCATGGGAAAAATCCCCCAGTGGGAGTAAAAGCCCATTCCACTAGGGCAATGGTCTCATCCAAGGCTTTCCTAAAAGGTCTGGACACTTCCTCCATTATAGAAGCAGACACGTGGTCCACTATCCACACTTTCACCAAGCTGTACAAGTTGGACCAGGTCACTAGAGCATGTGCAGTATTCACTAGGGCAATCCTACACCCACCAATAACCCCCTCATCATTCTCCTTTACATGGTCGACACTTCAGAAAGTCTACTTTCATATGGCCGAGACCATATGATCGACTTTCAAAATGCTGACCATGTAAAGTAAACGTACAAACACAACAGACACTGACTTTGGGGCCACCCCCCCCCCCCCCGCACCCTCAGTGGGGGGCTCCACCCCCACACCCCTGTAACTTTAATATACCAACTCAGAGATCACACTACAGTGCAGAAGTGGGAAATTTTCCCATTCTGCACCATGCAGAGATAGCGGTGCCCCATGGTTGGCTTTTCAAAAGTCGATCATATGGTCTCTGCCATATGAAAGTCGACTTTATGAAAAGTTGACCATGTGTACTGGGCCCATATATGTAATATATATACACTACAGAAGGACCCCATGGTCCCATACCTCTTCCTGCTGGGCCTTCTACTCTACCTGCTGAGCTTCAAGTTCTGAGGATTGTGCGTGCAGACGTCACATTTAAGGCCCCTGGTTTATGGCTGTACCTGTGACGCCCCACTCAGCTGCAACAGCCAAGGTGAAGCTTTTGTATAGGAGCTGATGTACGAGTCGCCTGAGGGCAGGAAATCCCGCAACAACAATACTGTAACATGGAAAAGAATGACATCTATGGTCATGGTAAGATTTTGCACAAATATTCTTTTTTGACACATGGAACCAACAATTAACAACTGATTGGTAATGTTGGATGTTCTTCGTGTTTCACTGTTGCAGTCATCAAATTTGGGTTATCTGCTTGCAGTAGCTCTCTGTCGGCCTGATTAACAGTCTTGGGTCCTGCATCGGTTGCTGTATCTTCTTCCGTGATGTCAGGTAGTCAGGGGTATAAAACATGAAGCCGATGCCATTATACCAGTCTTTCTTGCTGTGCGGTGCCTGAAGCAGAAGCACTTCGCAAGTGCCAGTCGGATGATTACTTCATTTTAGAGTTTCAGAACCGAAGTCTTCAACTAAAAGCTAAGTACCCTGTTTGGGAAACTTTTCTAGCTCTAAACCAATGTCAGTAAAAGTAAATAATTGCATTTCTTGTGGAAAGCAAATACCTCATAAAGATTTTCATTCGTACTGTATTCCTTGCCTAGGCCCTGAGCACGACATACCTCGCTGTCTGTTTTGTGCCTTATTTAAACCACGAACTATCCGTTGTCTGTATATTTTCGCTTCTAAATATTTTGCTGCTCGGTTCAATTATTCAGATATGTCTTCGGTAAGCCATCCAACTACAGACATTCCAAAAACACGCAAAAATAGACAAAGACAGGCTGCCTAGGTCCAAAGCTGCCGATGACGCTTTTCCTAAGCCAGTCGCCAGTTCGCTGGTACTCAGTGAGGCACTTTCTCAGCCCTTGATACCTGCTACTTCAGATTCGCAGGCCTCTACTGAGACCAATTCGGAGTCCGGTATGCCGCGAGATGCCTCTGCTGTGGAACTTGCAGATGTCTCTACCTTGGATGGGTCTTGAGCCGCTGTGCAGGCACCGGCTTCTGAGGGTGTATTCAGGCCTCCTGACTTGCATATTAAACAAATTCCATCTCCTTCTTCAAGGCCTAAAACCCGAACCATGCCTATAAAACTGACGCCCAGACCGCATGGTCAGGCCTCTAAGCCTAAAAAAACAAATGGGAATGGCTGAAGACCTTATTACTTTAATCAGGGGAAGTCCACCTTCCCCCTCTAAGACCTAGGATTGAGTTTGCTTATGATACTTCTCACCAGGATTCTGAAATTTCTGTTTCCTCTGACCAAGATTTACCCTCATCTACCTCTGAGGATTCTGATGCTGAGGACTGTATTCCCTGCGCTTCCTCCCCGGAGGATTTCAATTTTGGTGAAAACTTGCATACTCTTAAGGAGCATTTTTGTTGGGAAAGTAAGGATTTCTCCGATTCTAAAAAGAGGCTTGGGGATATCTTACTCCTGCCCCAGCACAGGCCTTTAGCTGTCCCTCCTGTACTAGACGTTGTTGATGCCTTTTCGGAATCTAGCTTGGCCCCTGACACTTTACCTCCTGCTCCCAGAAAACCTGCTAGATATTACAGCGTTCCTGACTCTCGCAAGTTCCTTTTCAAAAATCCTACTGTGGATCCTGAGACCATTTTACAGGGACCCAAGGGCATTAAAGCTATTACTTCCAAAAATACTACTCCCTCTGATAGAGACTCCAGGGCACTGGCTAGATTGGGTAAGAAGGTATACACTTCTGCAACTTTTGCCATTAGGGCCTTAAACTGCCTGTTTCATATGTTAAAGTATCAACAGCATATTATTGGGTTGCTTAAACAGAAAATGATGTTGATTCCCGGTTGTGCTGAAAATAAGGATTTACAGGATTTAATACATTCTGCTGAACAAGTTGGAAAACATACTTGCAATGTGGTTTTGATTCACTAGAGGCATCTTGCAGGGCTGCTGTCACTGGGACTGTACTTAGAAGGCATGCTTGGCTTAAGGAGCAATCCTTGCCAGATCATGCTAAAGCTAAATTACTGGATGATCCCTTAAATCAGGACAGCCTGTTTGGCAATAGGGCAGAAGAAGTTCTTAAAGATGGAGGAAAAAGCTAAATCTATGCAAACAACCTCCAATATTTAGTAGGCATTGTCCTTCTAAGAATTGGTCCTTTCCTGCCTCTTCCAGGCCTTCTCAGTCCAAACCCAGATCCAGCAGAACACCGAGGCTTCAGTCCCAGGTTACGCACAGGGCTAAGCAGTGGGGGCCCCCACTTCCAAATCTGGTAGTAGTAAAACTCCCCCCTGTAGTAAACTGTCTCAATGACTTCACTTTCAAACTTCCAAGCACTTCTCAACTGACTGTCCTTTTGGGGGGAAAGATTGCTCTACATGAAAAAACTGGGAACTCATTAGCCAGGACAAATGGGTTTTAAATAGTGTCCCAAGGATACAGATTTCACTTCCACACATTACCAACCCCAAACAGTTGGCCAGATCTACCCCCAAATCTGTGGGTAGAGTAGAGGCTCATAAGCAAGTACTCTCTCTTAAGCACAAAGGCTATTCAAACTGTACCAGAAGAGGAAAAGGGACAAGGTTTCTACTCAAGACTTTCCTGGTACCCAGAAAAGACAGTTCATGGTGTCCTATCCTGGACCTGTCTACGGTAAACACCTTTTTGGGATTCCAAAATTCAAGATGCTGACTCTTCACCAGTTGCTTCCTATGCTAGGCAAAGATGCCTGGTTGTCAACACTCAGTTTAAAGAAGCATACCTGCACATCCCAATCATGGAATCTTACAGAAGATACCTACGCTTCAGAGCAGGCTACACGCACTATCAGTTCTCTGCACTGCTCTTTGTGAAAGCCCTGGACACAGCAGATGAGCCAAAGTGCCTAGCTCCAGTTATTGCATTTTGCATGCAAATAAATATTTAAGTATACCCATACCTGGACGATTGTCTAATTCAGGCAGAAAGCCAGGACATACTTTTGAATCATCTGGCCTTTGTACAAAGGGTGCTAACCTGCCTGGGGTACACCATAAACAAAAAGAAATCACACCTGGTACCCTGTCAACAAATATTCCTGTGAGCAAGCTTGAATATAACTTCCCAGATGGCTTTCCTCACGCCAGAGAAACAAATTAGTTTGACAACCTACTTCAAACTAGTGGCCACAAAAACCCTGCTATCTGCAAGGCAAATACTGCAAGCCTTTGGGTTCATGGCCTTCTGCATTCTTCTAATTCCATATACAAGACTGCATATGAGTAAACTACAATGGTATCTAAAAAGCCTATGGTGTCAACATTCTCAGGATCTAGAAGCAATGATTCCTATCATACCTTGCGTAAGGCTAGAGTTCCTTTGGTGGGCAGAGGCCTGCTACCAAAACAAGGGACTACCATTCACTCTACCTCCTGCCGCCCAAACCCTAACAGACGAATCAGACTATGCATGGGGGGCTCACCTGGCAGGGAAGTGCATTCAGGGCAAATGGAACCCAAGTCAAATGCACCTGCATATCGCTCAAAAAAAGTTAGCTGTACAGAATGCTCTGACAGCCTTCAAGGACCACATTCTTCCAGGACAATTAATGGTAAAGACTGACAACACCACTGTTATGTGGTACATAAACAAGCAGGGGGGTACCCATTCTTACCCCCTCTGCAGACTAGCCATGGCATTGTGGAACACAGCCTTGAGCTTCCAAGTCCATCTACAAGCTCAGTTCTTGCCAGGAAAACCTAAATACACTGGCAGACAGACTAAGCAGAAACCTCATGGACCCACACAAGTGGAAACTGGAACCAAAGATTTTTAACATGTTGACAAACAAATGGGGGAGCCCAGATATAGATCTCTTTGCTTCCCCCCAGAACTGCCAATTAGACAAATTTTGCACAAGGACTCCCCACGAACAAGCTTGGAAATTGGATGCTGTGTCCTTCAGCTGGAAAAACCTATCAGTTTATGCCTTTCCTCCTCTGCCTCTCTTCTCCAAAGTGCTACTAAAGATCAAACAGGACAAACCAAGGACGATATTGCACCAGACTGGCCACGCCAACACTGATACCCCCTCTTGCACAGTGTGTCACTGTTGGCCCCATGGCACCTGCCTTAGACCCCTACACTGTTGTCTCAGCAGGAGAACCAGATTCTGCACCCTCAGCTCCTAACACTGAACCTTAGTAGCCTGGCAAATTACCTAATCTCTCCTTTACCATCCCTTAGTAAACCAGTGTTGGATATCATTTTAGAGGCAAGGAGGCCTAGTACTAGAAAATCTTATGCTGAAAAATGGAACAGATTCTGTGCCTGGAACCAATCTCAAGGGATGAGGACAGCAGCGCCCAACTTACCTCAGATTTTACAATACTTAACTGAGATGCTTCACAAGGGCCTTTCTTTTTCCTCCATCAAAATTCACGCCTCACCATTTCAGCTCATAACACAGAACCTCCCCTCTTTTCTCATCCACTGCTCAAGCAGTTCCTCAGAGGGGCCAAAAATTTAAGACCACCCAGGAGAGCCCCAACCCCAGCCTGGGACTTTAACTTTGTATTGGAGAAAGTCGCTCTTCCTCCTTTCGAGCCAGCTGCTAGTGCAGACTTCAAATTCCTTTCTTGGAAAACAGCCTTCCTTTTAGCAATCACTTCATCAAGAAGGGTATTTGAATTACAGGCCCTTATGGTAATGGAGCCTTTTATCATCTTTCATGCGGACAGGGTGTCCCTCAGCACCAATCCCTCCTTCATGCCCAAGGTGGTATCCAGTGTGGCTCTTTATCAGTCCATTCATTTGCCAACCTTCTTCCTAATCCACAGTTCAAAGGTGAACGGATACTGCATTCCTTATATGTGCACAGACAACTTAGATTTTACTTGGACAGGACTAAACCTCAAAGGAAATCTGAAAAACTGCTGGTGGCATTTGCTGCAGGAGCAGAGGGGAAGGCTATTTCAAAACAAACTATTTCTAAATGGATAGGCCATTGCATTCATTTCTGCTATAAGCACAATGGAAAACCTATCCCACAGGGGATCAGACCCCATTCAACCAGGGTTGCATCTACCTCAAAAGCCTTTCTCAGAGGTGTCCCTACAGGGACATCCTAGGAAGCTGCTACCTGGAGTTCTGTACATACTTTCACCAAGCATTATCATTGCCAATTTTCTCTAAATCCAGAGCTGGCTTTGCCACTGCAGTTTTGCAGGATCTTATAGCTGGTCCTAATGCTATCTAAATTCCTCCTCCCATTCTTAGCTTTGGGAATCTACCCAAATGTGATGACTGCAACAGTGAAACACTAAGAACATTACATTTGTGTACACTTACCATAAATGTAGATGTTAGAGTGTAATCACTGTTGCAGTCCTGGTTACCCTCCCTCTAGCCCTCTGACTTTTTTGGCTATACCTCTGTTCTCCTTTACTATGCTTAAAAGCTTTTTGGTGCATTTACTTTATTGGAGGCATATTCTTGTGTATATATATATATATATGTGTGTGTGTGTGTGTGTATATATATATATATATGTGTGTGTGTGTGTATATGTGTATATATATATATATATATATATATATATATATATATATATATATATATATATATAGATTCACTTCATAACACTGAAATATCAAAACACTGAAAATGAGAAAACTTCATAATATAGAAGACCAAAACACTGAAACTCAAAACACTGAAAACACACATCATACATATACTGACTTTAAACAACATAAATCATAGCACTTTCTACCATGTGTAAGCAGGGGGGCATGCCCCCTGCACCCCCCCCCCCACACCCCCTGCTACTTATATATATCTACTCCAAGATTGCACTTAATTACACTAAGTGCAATCTTGGAGTTGATATTTAAGCAGGTGTGCAGGGGGGCTTGCTCCCCTGCACACACTTGGTAGAAAGTGCTATGATTTATGTTGTTTAAACTCCGTATATGTATTTTATGTGTTTTCAGTGTTTTGAGTTTTCAAGATTTTGAGGTTTCAGTGTTTTGGTTTCAGTGTTTTGGTTTCAGTGTTTTGGTTTCAGTGTTTTGGTTTCAGTGTTTTGACATTTCAGTGTTTTGACATTTCAGTGTTTTGACGTGAATCTGTATACATTATATATATATATATATATATATATATATATATATATATATATATATATATATATATATACACACACACACAGACACACACACACACACACACACACACACACACACACACATATGTTTTATTGCTTCCCATTAAGGGGGCACCTGACATCTGGGTCAAGAAAAACTGATGTAATGGCATCAGTTGCATGTTTTATACCCCCTGACGTCACTGAAGAAGAGACAGCAACCGACGCAGGACCCAAGACTTTGTTAATCAGGCCGACTGAGGGCTACTGCAAGCAGATAACCCAAATGTGATGACTGCAACAGTGTATACACTCTAACATCTACATTTATGGTAAGTGTATACAACTGTACTTTCTGGTTTGTCTCTATATAAGTTGAGAACCAAGATATTTATCACAAGGAACATTTCTGATATTCAGGAGATTCAGGAAAACATCACTATTATCTCATATTGACTTCTCTGGTAAGTGTTTTGCACTTTGAACTGCACGTTCTGTCAAACCGTTGAACTGTGGGTACTCAGGGATACTTGTGACATGAGTAAAGTCCCATTTTTCAGCAAATCTTTTGAGATGTTGGATTGTAAATTAGGTGCCATTGTCAGAAAAAAAAAACTGTACAGACTCCCTTGTACTTCAAAATAATACTTCATCTTACTAATGACAGTACTGGATGCTAGATTAGGAAGTAGGTCAATCTCTAACCAATTGAAATAAGAGTTTATTAACACCAGATAATGAGCATTCCACTTGAAAATGTCGACTGTCGACCAAGGTGGTTCAGGAATCTGGTTTAGCTGAAGTGGTTCCTTCTGTTGATATGGTTTAGTACGATTACACACGGAACAAGATTAAAGTTCTCTCTCGATGTCTTGTGACATGGAAGGCCAAAATACTAGCCCTCTCGCCCTTATTTTGGTAGTCTATTCCTGGGTGACCACGATGCAAGATGATGATGTACTCTTGTTGAAAATTCCTTTTGGACCTTTCATAGTGATACCTTTGTCAGACAAAATCTAATTTCTGTATGGAAAGTAAGGCTGCACTTCTTGAGGTAAACTAGATTGCCTTGATGGCCATCCTTGATTAAGTGGTTGAGGTCTGTAAAACTGGATCTGTGGCTGTGTGATCTCTCAGCTCAAGACATGTGAAAGAAAAATCTCTGACTTCCATGACTTCAAAATCAAGATTCTCATTCTCATGCTGTTCTGTGGTATTTCTGGGTGATCTGAACAATTTATAGGCAAGATAATGAAGTCTGCCCTTCTTGTAGACCAGAGTAAAATTATTTGTTTGCAATCTCCGCATCATACTTTGTAATCTGACCAGAGCTGAAATTATAGGCGTTTTCAAGATAGTGTCTAGAGGTCATTGGTCTGTTTCGATCTCTATAGGTTTACCACAAACATAATCCTGGAACTTCGAACATGCAAACACAGTTGCCAAAAGCTCTTTCTTGATCTGGGCATACTGTATCTCAGTTTGGATAACAGGTTGACCCTCTTATAGAATGACTGCACCTAGACCAAATTTCGAAGTATACCATGAATGTGTAACTGGTTTGTGAACATCAAAGTATCTGAGCATTGGTGGACTAGCAAATCTCTGATGTTCATCGTGCATACAGCTGCAGTCATAACAGATGGGTTCTCCTGCCATCAGGCGGGTCCTCGGTCGGCCGAATTCCAAAATCTAGGTCCGGCGTCAGTTGTCGTCGCTTCTTCCCTGACGTCAGTGCAACAGGGGTATAAAGGAACCAGCCGACGCCATTTTCTTCAGTCTTTCTTGCTGCGCGGTGCCCGAAGCAGAAGCAGTTAGCAAGTGCTGGTCGGCCAGCTCCTGAAATTACGAAATTTGGAAACCGAAGTCTTCTTAAAAGCTAAGTACCCCATTGGGGAAACTTTTCTTGCCTCAGACCGATGTCAGACAAAGTTAATAATTGTATTTCTTGTGGGAAGCAAATACCGCATAAGGATTTCCATTCCCTCTGTATACCTTGTTTAGGCCCAGACCACGACGTCTCGGTCTGTCGCTTTTGTGCTACATTCAACAAGCGCACTATTAAGCGTCGGGCGGAGTTCGGCCAGCATTATTTTGGGGAAGCATTTAACTATACTATGTCGTCAGATACTCCGACTCCGGTTTTGTCTAAAAACCGCAAAGACAAGGACCGACTTTCACAAAGTCTAAAGCATCCTTGCACCCTAAGAGACCAGCTACACAGGGCCCATCTACAGGCCCCATGCCTAAGAAACAGATGCTTAAAATGGCTGAGGATTTAATTACTCTAATCAGAGGTTCTCAGCCCCCACCGGACAAAAGGCCCAGAGTGGAGGAAGATTCCCCCTCCTATGACCAGGGCACCATTATTTCAGAGCACTCTGATGATGAGGAACATTCTTACTCCCCTTTTGAATCCTCTGATGCGGAGGAGTCCATCCCTTCTGTATCCCCCCCTGAGGATTACTCATTTGGGGAAACTTTGCATACTTTAAGGGAACACTTCCACTGGGAAGGCCAGGATTATTCAGATTCCTAGAAAAGGCTCAGGGAATTTCTCTTGTTACCTCAGCATAGGCCTCTGGCTATACCTCCTGTCTTGGACATCCTAGATGATGTTTACTCGGAGGCCTGCCTTAACCCGGACTCTCTACCCCCAGCACCAGTTAAGCCTGACAGGTACTACAGGGTTCCTGACTCACACCAATTCCTTTACAAAAGCCATGCTGCTGACCCAGAAACCATCTCACAGGGCTCCAAGGGAGTTAAGGCCTCCATTGCCAAAAATCCATTGCCCTCCGAGAGAGATTCCAGATCCTTAGAAAGGTGGGGAAAAAAGGTATATACTTCGGCTACCTTATCCATGAGGGCCTTAAACTGTCAGTTTCATATGCTAAAATACCAACAGTTTTTGTTATCACAATTGAAGAGTAAAATGTCACAACCCGAACAACCAGACTTGAAGGAGTTGCAGGATTTGATGCATAGTGCAGAACAAGTGGGTAAGCATACCTTACAATGTGGTTTTGATGCTCTAGAGGCCTCATGTAGAGCTGCTGTTACAGGATCAGTCATACGTAGGCATGCCTGGCTCAAGGAACAAGCCTTGCCTGATCATGTCAAAGCTAAATTACTAGATGCCCCACTTCAAAAGGATGTACTGTTTGGTGCTAATGCTGAGGAGGTATTAAGGAAAATGGAGGAAAAGGCTAAATCAATGCAAACAGTGAAAGAATTTCTATAGGTTCAACCCCCACGTTTTAGTAGAAATTGGCCTTCCAAAAACTGGTCATTTCCTGCCACAGACAGACCCCAAAGAGGCAGATACAGGCGCCTTAGGGGCAGAGGACAATCCCAAGGATCGTATAGAGGCAGACAATGGCAAGCCCTGACACAAAGAGGTGGTGAGGACAACTCGCAATCTTTCAGAAAGCAAACCCAATGACTTTCCCCTTTGCATGCCAACCAGGTTTCAAACGGCAGCCCCCTTAGGAGGAAAGCTGGCATTATTTTCAAACAATTGGCATGTTGTCACAAAGGACAAATGGATCCTGGACATTATAAACAGAGGCTACAAATTTAATTTTCACACCCTTCCAAAAATGAGAGGCATGCCAAACCTGCCACACAATCAAAGGGCAGAGGCACAAAAACAAATTGCAGATCTCATAAACATGAAAGCTATTCAAGAGGTACCTACGCATGAACAAGGTCAAGGTTTTTATTCCAGGCTATTTCTGGTGCCAAGGAAGGGAAACGATTGGAGTCCTATTTTGGACCTATCCATCCTAAACACATTTCTACTCGTACCAAAATTCAAGATGCTCCCTCTACAGCAACTTCTTCCCATGCTGGGCAAGGTGTCTTGGCTGGTAACATTGGACCTCAAGGAGGCATACCTGCATGTCCCAATCGGACAAAATTGCAGAAGGTACCTCAGATTTCTTGCAGGTTCAACCCATTATCAATTCTCTGCATTGCCCTTTGGCTTATCTACTGCACCCAGAGTATTCACAAAATGCCTGGCATCAGTAATTGTCTACTGCAGACTTCAAGGGATATAAATATACCCCCTATTTGGACGACTGCCTGATCCAAGCAGACAGCAAGCACATTCTTCTGAAACATCTGGCTTATGTAATAATGTTATTGAAATCTCTGGGATACACAGTCAACAAAAAGAAATCAAGGCTAATACCTTCTCGGGAGATAATTTTCCTGGGTGCCAATTTGGACACAAACACCCAGATGGCCTACCTCACGCCAGAGAAGCAGGGGCAACTAATACAATACTTCAGAACACTAGCAAATTGCACCAGGCTGACTGCAAGGAAAATCCTGCAGGCTCTGGGATTCATGGCATCTTGCATCTTACTAATCCCATGTGCAAAGCTGCACATGAGGAAACTACAGTGGTACCTGAAAAACATATGGTCTCAACACAGCCACAGTTTGGAAACAATCATCATTCTCTCGGCTTTTCCCGTTAGGGGTCGCCACAGCGGATCATCTCTTTCCATTTCTTCCTATCCTCTGCATCTTGCTCTGTCACACCAACCGCCTGCATATCCTCTCTCACCACGTCCATAAACCTTATCTTAGGCCTTCCTCTATTCCTCTCACCTGGCAGCTCCATCCTTAGCATCTTTTTCCCAATATACCCATCATCCCCCCTCAGCACATGTCCAAACCAATGCAATCTCGTCTCTCTTGCTTTGTCTCTAAACTGTCCAACATGAGCTGACCCTCTAATATACTGATTCCTAATCCTATCCATCCTAGTCAAACCAATTGCAAATCTTAACATCTTTAACTCTGCCACATCCAGCTCTGACTCCTGCCTTTTTGTCAGTGCCACTGTCTCCAACCCATATAACATAGCTGGTCTCACTACACTCTTGTAGACCTTCCCTTTCACTCTTACTGATACCCGTCTGTCACAAATCACTCCTGACACTCTTCTCCACCCATTCCACCCTGCCTGTACTCTCTTCTTCACCTCTCTTCCACATTCACCATTACTCTGAACTGTTGATCCCAAGTACTTAAACTTGTCCACCTTTACCAACTCTACTCCCTGCATCCTCACCATTCCTCTACCCTCCCTCTCATTTACACACATATATTCTGTCTTAGCCCTGCTGACCCTCATTCCTCTGCTCTCTAGAGCATATCTCCACCTCTCCAGAGTCTCCTCAACCTGATTCCTACTCTCACTACAGATCACAATGTCACCTGCAAACATCATAGTCCACGGGGCCTCCTGTCTGATCTCATCTGTCAACCTGTCCATCACCACTGCAAATAAGAAAGGACTCAGAGCTGATCCTTGATGTAATCCCACCTCCACCTTAAACGGATCTGTCACTCCCACTGCAGTCCTCACCACTGTCACACTACCCCTCGTACATATCCTGTACCACTCTTACGTACTTCTCTGCCACTCCCGACTTCCTCATACAATACCACAACTCTTCTCTAGGCACCCTGTCATATGCTTTCTCCAAATACAAAGACACAATGCAACTCCTTCTGACCTTCTCTGTATTTCTCCAACAACACTCTCAGAGCAAACATTGCATCTGTAGTGCTCACAGTTTGGAAACGATAATACCACTAATTCCATGTCTGCAAAAGGAATTTCTGTGGTGGTCTCAAGCATGTCAAACAAACACAGGTCTTCCATTCAGCAAGCCTCAAGCAAATCAAGTCATCACAACAGACACCTCGGACTACGCCTGGGGGGCGCACATGACAGATCGGTGCATTCAGGGCAAATGGTCCCAAAAAGAAAAGCACCTTCACATCAATCAAAAAGAAATGCTAGCAGTAATAAATGCTATTATAGCTTTCAAGGACCTTCTACAACCAGGTCAATTATTGATAAGAACGGACAACACCACAGTTATGTGGTACATAAACAGGGAGGAACACATTCTTACCCCCTATGCAGACTGGCCATGTCACTTTGGAACATGGCCATGGACTTACAAATGGAACTACAAGCACAGTACTTGCCAGGCAAGGAAAACACGCTGGCAGACAACCTAAGCAGGAATATGACAGATCCACACGAATGGAAATTGCATCCAAAAGTTTTTACAGAAATAATCCAAGAATGGGGAAGGCCAGACATAGATCTCTCTGCCTCCCACAAGAATCATCAGTTGACAAAATTCTGCTCAAGGATCTTCCATCCAAAGGCCTGGAGAGTGGACACTCTCTCTTTCAGTTGGACATCAATGACAGTTTATGCCTTCCCTCCTCTTCCTCTGCTGCCCAAAGTTCTATTAAAGACCAAAGCAGACAGACCAAAGATGATTCTTATTGCTCCGGACTGGCCAAGGCAACACTGGTACCCACTCCTGAGGAGCCTGACGCATTCCCCACCATGGACCCTGCCTCTAATGCCTCTTCTTCTGACTCAGCACAGTTTCAAAACTCTTCACAGCCAGCTAAAAACACTCAATCTAGCCGCATGGAAGATTCCTTAGCATCTCAACAGGCCCTACTCTCCAAGGAGGTGCAGGATGTCATTTTGGAGGCCAGAAGGCCATCAACTAGAAAAGCTTACTCCGCAAAATGGAAACGTTTTTGTGTCTGGAATGAGAAAAAGGGGCAGGATCCTGGAAAACTGAATTTGCCTTAAATACTACAATATTTGGCTGAACTGCTAAGCAGTGGACTTTCTTTCTCCTCCATCAAAATACATGCCTCAGCCATTTCTGCAGAATACAACACTGATCCACCTTTATTCTCTCACCTTCTCTTAAGACGGTTCCTCAGAGGGGCTAAGAATTTAAGGCCTCCAAGGAAACAACCAATACCTGCTTGGGATCTTAATTTCATTCTGGAAAAATTGACCTTGCCTCCTTTTGAGCCAGCTGCCTCATCAGATTTGCAATATTTGTCCTGGAAAACAGCTTTCCTTCTGGCTATCACCTCAGCTCGTAGAGTTTCAGAACTACAGGCGCTCTCATGGCTGTCCAGCCTTTTATCATCTTCCATCAGGACAGAGTTTCCTTACGAACCAACCCGACCTTTGTGCCTAAAGTGGTATCCAGGGTAGCTTTAAATCAGGCCATACATTTACCTACTTTTTATCCTAATCCTCAAAACAAAGGAGAGAGATTACTACATTCCTTGGACTTCCACAGACAGCTGCGTTATTTGGACAGAATAAAGCTTTTCAGAAAATCAGAATAGCTCTTTGTGGCCTATGCAGTAGGAGCTCAAGGGAAGCCAATTTCCAAACAGACAATTTCAAAATGGATAGCCCACTGCATACGCTTTTGCTATTCCTTTCATGGCAAAACTGTTCCTACAGGCATTAGAACTCATTCCACCAGGGCCACAGCCACCTCTGCAGCCTTCCTCAGAGAAGTTCCTACCAAGGATATTTTGGAAGCAGCCACTTGGAGTTCTGTTCATACCTTCTCCAAGCACTACAACCTACCATTATACTCCAAATCTAGAGCAGGCTTTGCCACTGCAGTCTTGCAGGGCATTTTGGCTCCTCCTAGTTCCAACTAGTGCCTACCACACCCCTTTCTTAGCTTTGGGATTCTACCCATCTGTTATGACTGCAGCTGTATGCACGATGAACATAGTATAGTTTTGTACCTACCATAAATGTAGATGTTCGAGTGCTAATACAGCTGTAGTCCAGGTTTCCCTCCCTCCTTCCCCTCTTGGGACAGGCCTATAGGCTAACACATCCTCATACAACCTGATTGGGGTTTTCATTTATGATGTATTTGCTTGCAACTACTGTATTTTGATTATATAGCACTGCATTATCACACACATTTATTATTGCCTTCCTTCTGGGGGCACCTGACATCTGGGGCAAGAAAAACTGAAGAAAATGGCGTTGGCTGGTTCCTTTATACCCGTGTGGCACTGACGTCAGGGAAGAAGCGACGACAACCGACACCGGACCTAGACTTTGGAATTCGGACGACCGAGGACCCGCCTGACGGCAGGAGAACCCATCTGTTATGACTGCAGCTGTATTAGTAGGTACAAAACTGTACTTTTCAGGACATCAAATGCTCTTTGGTGTTACTCTAACCAAGACCATGATGCATCTTTGTGTCAGCTCTCTGAGTGGTGCTGAAAGTTGGCTTAAGTCTGGAGTGAAAGTGCCTAGATAGTTGACCATGCCAAGAAACCGTTGCAGGGCTTGAACATTGTCTGGAGCTGGCATCTCGAAAATGGCTGTTTGCTTTGAAGGGTCTGGTTGTAGGCCTGAAATGGTAAGTAAATGACCAACATAAGTTGCTTCTTGTTGCCTTAATTTGCATTTGAGAGGATTGAGCTTAAGATTCACTTGCTCTTTCCAGAACTTTTCTGAGGTTGCGATCATGCTCTGCTTCACCATGATGACCTACTAGTATGTCGTAGACTATAACAGCACAAGGATACCCGGAAAAAAGTTGCTCCATTGCACATTGAAAGACTTCACTTGCAGAATTTATCCCAAATGGCATTCTGAAACATCTGTACCTGCCAAAACGGAGTACTGAACCTAGTGAACAATGATGATTTCTTGTCGAGCTGAATTTGCCAAAATTAACTTTTTGCATGGAAGACAGAAAAAACAGTAGCATTTGACATCAAGGCTACAACTTCTTTGACTGTGTGTTGGATGACGTGGTCTTTAGTGCTTTTTTTCAAATCTCGTAGGTCAGTACCAATTCCAATGTCATCCGAGCCTTTCTTAGGAGTTACCACCCTGGAAGATACCTATTCAGTTGGAGTTGCAACTGAACAAATCGCACCTTGTTGCAGCATTTTGTCTAGCTCTGCTTTGACTCTGTCCTGCATGGCAATTGGAACTTTTCATGCTGGCCTGATAACTGGACTGACATCTGGGTCTAACTTCATGGAGTACACAACTGGAAGCTTTGTCTTCGAAAAGATCAGCATAAAGGAAAAATGTACTGGGTGAAATTAGAATTAAGTTAGTGGTCTTTCAAGCTAACATGATGGACTTCCTCATTAAATGAAAGCAGTCACATTTTCAAACCATCTCTAAACCCTAATAATGACTGGACATGCCTCTTGACCACATAGAATAACAAGGCATAACATCTTCCAGCAGAGTAACATGAAAGCACTACTGAACCTTCAGTCTGAATTTCTTCACATCTATAAGCAAGAAGCTTCACAACCTTGCCAAGTCATGCCTTTCACCATGACGCACTCTAGAAAACGCTGCTGACATAACATTGCACTTGCTACCTGTATCAACTTTGAGCTCAATGGGTTTGCCATTTATCCGAACAGTACAAAATACTTCATTATTTGCCCTTGAATCTGCTGCATTGACTATCTCATGAAGCACTGACACACCAACACAACAGAGAAGGGTTGCAGCTTTCTAATTGATTAGACTCATTTCTAAAGATGTTCCCTTTTACTAAAAGAATCTGGGCCCTTTGATTTACAAAACCTTTTGAAATGATTCCATTCATTGAATTTGTGGCATTGATCAACATTTTTCCCTTTCAGATTCATGACTTCTCCACAATTACGACAGTTGGCAATGAAACTAGGTTGTGACCCATGGTTTGAGTTTGCTAACTCACTCTTATGCTTCCATGAGACTGTGTGAACTCTGGAATTTGCTAAACAGTTCTGGGGGTTACCAGTGAGTTGCTGCCATGTGCTTGGGCCTGTTTCTTTTAACCACGTGCTGCATACTGTCAACATGAGCTTTATCACTGCGCCTTCTAGTGCTGTTCTCGTTTGTGTGCTTTTCTGTGAGCTCGTACATCTGATAAATCTCAATAGCCTTATTCAAAGCTAAATCACTACCTAAATCACTACCACGAAGCAAAACCTTTCTCAGAATCATTTTTTATACCGCACACATCCCTTTATCAACTCATCCTTTAAGTCCCCAAATCTGCATGTTTTAGCCTTGTTTCTCAAGTCACTTGTATGTGTTGCAAAAGTTTCACCAGACTTTTGTCCTTGTGTAAAATAAGTTCCTTTCCATTGTAACATTTTTTCTGGGGGTTACACATTTTTCTAAATTTAAGTTTTAAGCACTGTGGGTCTTCTCTTGACTCAGCCGGTACAACAATATGACCGTTTTTTCCCCCTCTCGTGTATAGATAGCAGGTGCTATCACAGTGAGCATTCCCTTTCTATGGCTTCTGACCCAACTAAATTTAAGCAGAATAAATGCCTTTGTATGGTCTTTATCAGACAATGCAGACTGTATGAAAATGTACTTTTGCTCAAACACTCTTCCAGTTCTCTGCAATATTGCTGTCAAACACAAGTGCTCTGGCTAAACTGTTCTGTGAGCTTGTAACAACATTCAAATACGCAAACTCTTTGAAATATACTTTGTGAAGTGTGCTGTGTAATGTCTGTATTTTGCGAAGTAACTACTGTAACACTGCACAAACATGCGAACACTTTATACACTTCTGATAACTATCTTTGACTAATACGAAAAATACGGTTTCATTAAGCACATACTGAAAAATGCAGTTGTTACCTCTTAATTTATTCACTTTATGCAATTTGGACTTTATTTCAAACATTTTCCATAGTAATCCAAATATTTATATCAATATTAGATGTATCGGTTTATGCGAATATCATTTATAGTGTTCTGTATGCCTTGTTTCATATTTTGCATATAAGAAATAGTGCTGAGCAAGTTTAACATCCGAAATTCTTTTCTGACCTGTTTTGCTAAGTATACAGTACAGTAGGGATGATTCACTGTTTTATATTCCTGCAGTTCCAACTAAGTGCCTCTCCGAACCCAAACTGAAGAATTTGGATTCCATCCTGGCTTTGTCATTTTAGACATGCCGCTTCTGACACCATATCGCTCGTCTTTCTCCGTCATAGATGACAAGCAGGTGGGGTGTTTCATTTAGATGCTTTAATACATAAACACATCAAGATGGATAGCAGCATCATAAAATACAAACTGGCTAACAAACCTTACATACATAAATGTTTATATCTTAACAGCTTATTACAAAATGGTGGTCATACTCGCATGTGCTCAGTATTTATACACTTGTGCAAGCCTTTGGGTAGCTTCTTAAAGGTACAGACACACACACGCAATATCAAAAGTGACAATAGCAAAGTGGATTACTAGTTGCATTTCATTTATTTGAGAAGAATGGTTTGAAGTTGCCTGGTCCTCCAAAAGTCCATTCAGCAAGATCCATTGCTGCATCAGCAGCTTTTATGTCTAGGATTTCCATTGATTCAAGTCTCTTACCTTAGTGACCCATTACAAGTTAGGTATTGTGTCCAGGAGCAGAACATCCTTTGGCTTCCTAGTGCTCTAACTCATTCTTCTTGAGGTCACCCAAGAAATCTTGTAGCGGGGGACTGTGACCCATCAGTGAAGCAGAATAAGGAGGACCGCATCAGATTTATTAGTTATGTACTTACCGTAACTTGGTCTCTGTGTTGTCCTCTTCTCATTCTGCTTCACCGTCCCGCCCAACTATCCCCTTCCGAAATGGTTTGGTTCTAGAGGATCTGGAAAATCCTTTGTTGGAATCTGTTTCAGGTTGAGCTCTTGGTTCCTTTTTCTTCTCTATCCTGATTATTGGAGCAGCAAACTCTATCTGAGGAGGTGGGACTAGGGGTGGAGGGTTATGGGTAACGGAGGAGCTCAAGCCTGGAAGCTAAAGCCTGTAGGAGTTGTCAGGATCGGATCTGTAACACATCACTAAAGTGCAATGAGAAGAGGACAACACAGATACCAAAGTTATGGAAAGTATGAACTGATAATTTCTTATGCAAGCCAGATGTTCAACCTTGTTTGCAGTCAGTCAATTCTGGGAACGGTTTGCCTTTTCACAGGTCTAGTGCAGCTATTGCCAGGGAACAGTGATTTTTAGAAAATGAGGATTCTTACAGAGATTGGAGCGATTCTCCACAGGAATCTCCCAGATATGACAGTTCAGATATTGACCTTGAAGTTAATCCTAGACAGTTTTTTTCCGCTTCTGAAACTGTTGCTAGACTTGGTGATGGTTTTGCTTGGTGACTACTCTAGAGTTTGGCAGATTTTATAATGTAATAGGACAAGGTTCCTAGTTTTGTACCTATTCCTCCCATTTTGCCAGTTTTTGAAGATCCCTAAAGCTGTTTGCAAAGCTTCTGACTCACTGGCAGCATTTCCAAAGAAAGCTGATAAGCAGTATAGCATCTCTCCAGATTATCTTTATTCTAAACTGTCAGCTGACCCTACTGCAGTAACTGCAACAGCTACCAAGAAATTGTTGGCTTCCTCTAACCCATTACCCCTGATAAAGAGGACAAGTGGTTAGACAAACAAGGTAAGAAACTGTTTAAATTACCTCGGCTATATGTGGATGTTTGTGTTAAAATACGCTTATAGTTCAGAAGAATTTGCAGCTTCATTGTCTCCAGAAGACGGATCATATTTGAATCTGTTTCTGACTTGACTCGTTTCTAAACAATGCACTCAGAATTGTATATGATTGTGTTAACATTTTGTCTAGTGCTTCTGCTTCTGTGGTGTTGAGAAAATTTGTTTGGTTACATAATCAGAATTTTTCTGATTTGAAGTCTAAAATTCTCCACTTAAAACTCTGATCTGGTATTTGGGCTTTTGGCTACAGTGATCCTGAAACATTGAGATGACAGAGGTAAATTAATGAATGAAGTTGCTAAGACTTTTCAGGTACCCAGGTTCTACTGTAACAAGGCTGCTTCTCAAGCCTTTTGAAGGCAAAACAAACGGAAATCCCAGCCTAACAAGTAGGCCCTCAAAAACAAAATGGCAGAGGATAAACACTTCCAAACTAAATTAAAAAAAGTAACTTTCCCAAAAAGTCAAGCTCCAGCTAATGAATGACAGAACTTGGAATCTGATCAACTTACCCACACCTTCTGCCCCTCTCACACTGACTGACCCTCACCTTCTTAACTTGAGATCAGACTTCAGACAGATGGGTGGTGAAGGTGATTTTGGTAAGGATTCACTCGTCAATTGGTGGACAACTCCTCTATTCCCTTACATCCACCAAACCAGACATGCATGTTTCCACCATTGCTACAATGTATCTTAAAAGCAGGGGGTCATAGAATCGTTACCTGTAGATCACATGGATAAAGGTCTTTATTACAGGATATTTTTGGTACCAAAGGAGAAGCACTCTTGGAGACCTGTCAGATCTGATCTGTCTGTCAACATGTATGTGAAAGTCCCAAAATTCAAGATGTTGACCCTGCAGTCAGTGTTTGCACTGCTTCCAGAATATTGTTGCATGGTAACACTGAATGTCAGAGATGCTCATCACATACCCATTGCTCACAGTTTAGGAAATTTCTAAGCTTTTCTGTATCTGGATCATGTTTTCAGTACTCTGCATTCCTTTTTGGACTCCCCGGTGCACCTACACCTAGTGGTGGCTCACTGCAAATTTTAGAATATCTACATTTTTCCTTTATTTAGATGACTTATTTCTGCGGAGTCTTTAAAAGGTGTCCATCCTCCTGTCACATATGAGATTCAACTTGAACCTACAAAAGTCTTATCTCACACCCTGTTATGAATTTGTCTTTTTGGCGTGCCTGATGTAGGCATTCAAGCAGAAGTTCTTCCTTATAAAAGAAAAGCCAATAACTTACCAACAGATCTTTTGAGTTTTCTCAACAGCTTCAGACTTCTGTAGAGAATTTCTCAGAATTCTAGGCCTCGTGACATCTTTGATCCTCATGATACTACTTGCCAGATTACACATGAGAACAGTCCAATGGTACCTTTAAAAAAAGAAAAAAACTCTGGGACCTGGAAACTACACCCAGTGGATTTTCAGATTCCATGCTGTGGTTTTTAAGTTATGAATTGCAGTGCTGGAGAGATTGGGTGTCTCTCAATTAAAGGCTCCCTTTCTCTCTCACAACCACAGCTCAGTTTGTCTAGACAATCTCCTGATTATGCTTTGGGTGCAGTTTCCATGGGAGTAGAAGTGCAAAGTCTGTGAGATGCAGACAGACCAAAGTACATAAACATCAAGGAATTAATTCATGCTTTGAAATCTCCATCTGTGGGCTCCTGGCCCCTTGTAGCTGACTACAGACAACATCACAGTGATATGTCTTAAGCCAGGTACAAGGTCATGCCCTCTGTGCTGGTTGGCAGTAATGGCATGTGTAGATCAGAGTGTAATGTGTGTATGTGCTATGTCTTTAAGAAGCATGTGAGGCTGTGCATGCATGTATAAATTCCGGACACGTGTAATCTGTAGTGCCACTTTGTAGAAGCAGCCAGTGAGTGAGCATGTATGATTGCAGTAGTTTGTATACATTTTACTTAGTCATAGTCAATAAGCCTCTACAATGATTGTATAGAATAAAGCTTCTTAATGAGAACCCATGAAGACTTGTTAGTGTCAGAAGTGGGATGGAAACGAGAATATCATTTGGAGCCATGAGATGTAAAGACGACAGTGAAGGTAAAACCAAGAGAAAACGGTACAAATAAAACCAGAAAGAATCAAAGGTAATTAAAATAATACGAATTATTTACTCAATGCAGAGCCAAGAAAGGGCATTACTAGGGCAGAAACCACATTATCAGGCAAGCGGAAAGTACAAAAAGATTAAATGATTTTGTGACAAGGCGATTGACTTTAAAGTACAAAACGAGTATGTTTAAGACAGAATGAGTGTGTTTAAGGCAGAATTGGGCATGTTTAGAGTAAAACGAGCACAATGAATGTGTGTTGGGCATATAAAAGGGCTTAAAACGAGCAAACAGAAATAAACTAAAGAAAAAAAGAGCACAGTAAGCAAAAAAAGCAAGGTAACTGCTTGTGTTTGGGCAGAACTGCAACTTCATATTGTATCAAGGGTGTAATTAGTTATTCGAAGTATCAGTGTGTGTAAAAGTGCTTAGTGTGTGCTTATTATTGTGCATGTATTTCAAAGAGTTCACTGTGTGCAAAGTGTTACTGTCTCGTGTAATCAGTCAAAGCAAGGTTATTTGAAGAAAAGTTCTTGTACTGGTAGTGTCTACTCGTAGAGTGCTTCTTGTACTGTAAAGAGCTGCCTAGCAAGGTACTGACATTTTCGGGACATTTCAGTGTATTGCATGCAGTCATTTGCAAAGTGCAGATACTTCAAAAGATATTGAATTTGGGCAACAGAAATCAATTTATTTGCATTGTACAGTTTGATATGTTTCTTGCTTTAATGAAAAAGGTGTTTCTAACAAAAGATTAAAATAGTATTACAGTGCTCATGAATTGCTCAGTTGCATCTTAAAGTTCTCGAACGTTTCTTAAAGTGATGACTGACAAATAATGGTGCTTGACTGTAGCATTCCTGCCTTTATCAATAAAGTTCAAAGAGACTACTTTAGCATTTTCACCTTTACCAATTTTGAAGCAAATGATTTTAACATTTCTGCCTTTACCAATTCCGCAAGTATAGCGAGTGATAAATGACTTTAGCATTTTTGTCTGTACCAATTCTGAAAGTAAATGATTTCATCATTTCCTCCTTTTATCAATTGAAGATTTCATAAAAGGCTACTGCAAAAGTCCAAGAAATTATTCCGCAGAGTTCCATAACGTATCAAAAAGTTTAAAAAGCTGCTCTGGAAAGTTTCGTAAAGCACAGAGAAATCTCAACATTGTGAAATTGAAAAGCTATTTCGCAAAGTGCAATAAAGCTTCGAGAAGCCCGAGAAGTTTATTTTGGAAAGTCCCGGTACTTGAAAGTACTACGAGGTTGTTCATTCACACAATTCCGATAAGCTGAAAGTACAAGTACAGAGCACAAAAGCATTGAACACATTGTGTTTATGGCAATTACTTATGCGTGTGTGTTCGTATGTATTGGCAAGACCCTTCGCTAGTATGTATTAATATTGCAGACAGATTTTGAAAACCGCATCCATTTGTATTTAATCAGAATATTGCGGAGAACTGAAGAATATTTGTACAAGAGTATATTTTCATACAATTCATACAAGCAGCTTATGTAGTTAGAGGTGTGCACCAAGGCATTTTTTTTGCTAAGTCCAGCAGGCTCAGAAGCCATAGAAAGAGAGCGTTCATTTGTATATGCACCAGCTGTGTATGAAGATGAAGGTGCAGACCGTCATATTATTGTGCAAGCTGAATCAAGGTAAGAACCCAAGTGTTTGAAGCGGAAGTTCAGAGAAACGTGTAATCCCCAGATGAACATTACATGAGAGCGGCATTTATTTTACACAAGCGGTCAGAAACCAGAGGAAACGTTAGCAGCTTGTATAACTGAGTTGAGAAACAAAGCTAAAAGTGTCTGTGTGGTGATTTGAAAGATGAGCTGATAAAGGACAGACTTTTGTGTGTGGTATTAATAGTGCTGCAGTGGGAAAGATTTTGCTTCATGACTGTGATTTGACATTAAGCAAAGCAATAGAGATTTGTCATGTCATGAGGTGATAGACATACAAACATTCTTGCAAGTGACAAAAGCATTGTTTCAGTAAGCTCCAGAGCGAATGTAGATGGTGTGCAACACTTGGCAAACAGGTCTAAGCAAATGGCAGCCACAGGGTTTCCAAAGTAGGCACGAGGCTTTCTAGAAAGTGCAAAGTCCACCACCAGCTCAGTGCAACAGAAACGTGAGTCAGCAAAATCCAAGTCTTGCTTTATTGTTCACTTTCGCAATTGTGTTGCAAATCATGAGCCTAAAGAGAGGTGTTGAGCATATGGTCAGCAATGCCACAAGTGTTGGTGTTTAAAAAAAAAAGGAACCATTTCCTGACATTTTGCAAATCAAAAGGTCGCACAAAGAAGTAATTTGATCATGTAGAGACAAAACAGTCAGCTTTCTGTGTGGATGGTGTGTCAGTACTTGGAGTTGATGCAGTAAACTTATTAATACGGAGTGAAGTGCTTTGTACGGTTCAGATCAATGGAAAATCCGCAGAGCTCAAAGTAGACACTGGGTCAAAGTGTAATGTTACATCAGCAGACACATTTGCAAAAGTGAGAACTAAGGAACCAACTCAATGTGACCAGCAGTGCGAGACTTCTTGCGTATGGAGGTGAAGAAATTTAAACCTAAGGTTCAGTAATACTTTCCTATTGTTTAGTTGAGAACTGTCATAAATTATTATTCTACGTTGTCCAACCAGTGCAATCTTTACTATGTCTCAGACAGTTTGAGAATAAATTTGCTTTCTTTCGTGAGTGCAGTTAAAAATAGAAGTCTTTCCAAGGCCATTTTTTCAGATTATGATGTTATCGATGACAAGTATTCTTTGAAGTTGGATCCCGAGGTCACTCCAGTAGTCACACTAGCAAGAAAAGTTCCAATAGCAATGCAAAATTGTCAAAGCAAAGTTGGACAAGATGGTGCAGCAAGGTGTGATTTGTCCAGTCAAAGAACCAACTGAATGGGTGTCGTCCGTGGTAGCCACTGATAAGAAAAGCTCAGACGAAATCAGAAAATGTATTGACCCTAGAGATTTGAACAAAGCATTAAAAAGGACATATCATCCAATGTGTACATTTAAGGAAGTTGCAGCTCTAATACTGAATGTCACTGTGTTTTCTGTTTTGAATGCAAAGAGTTCATTTTAGCAAGTGATGCTTGATCGCAAATCCTCATTTGTAGCTACTTTTGGTACTCCATTTGGCAGATGTATTCCTAAAGATGCCATTTGGAATAAATGAAGTCTTTCAGTGTGCAATGGAACTAATTTTTTCAGGATATCCTTGCGCCATAACAGTCAACAATTTGTTAGTTGGAGGCAGTGGTGAAGCAGAGCATAACAGAACCCTCAAAGTTCTAGGTAGAGCACGTGAAGTAAATGTGAAGCTGAGTCATCTGTAATGCAGATTTGGACTTCCAGAAGTAACCTATGTTTACAAGTACAGGCTTAAGACCTGACCCAACCAAACAGCTATTTTAGAGATGTCAGCACCAGATAATGTGCAAAGTTTACAGCATTTTCTGGGCATGGTCAAGTATTTAGACAAGCTTATACTAGATTTCAGTGCATTGACAGACCTTTGAGAGAGCTAACACACACAAATACTGTATGGTCATGGTTGCAACATCATCAGATGGAGTTTGACCTTGAGCAGAAAATTGTCACCCCTACCTATGTTAAGGTACTATGATGAGTAAACCAGTTATTTCTTGTGATGCTTCAAAACTTGGTCTAGGTGCAGTTATTCAGACCAACTGCCTATGCATCTAGGACATTTACTCAAACTTCAGATGCATTATGCTCAAATCGAGATAGAGCTCTCGGCGATGATTTTCATATGTTCCAAGTTTCACAGTTAAATTTGTGGTCTAGCTGTTCAGATTGAAACTGATCATCAGCCTGTAGTTACCATTTTAGAGAAGCCTGTGCATTCTGCTACAAAGAATGATGTTCAACTTGCAAAAGTACAGTTTCACAATGGTCTACACTAAAGGTAAATTGCTCTGTTTGGCTGATACCTTATCCAGATCGCCTAGAGATGCAACAGAACAGCTTGATTCTGAAACTTTTGACTTTGGTGTAATGTCAGTGCATAATTTTTCCACCACTAGACCTGATGAGTTGAGAGATCGCACTATGACTGATCCAGTTTCACCAAAACCTGACCACTACATCAATGATGGATGGCCGTCAAAGCAATCTAGTGTATCACCCGAGATGCAGTCATATTTTCCTTACAGAGATGAATTGTTAATGAAAGATGGCATTATTTTCAAAGGTCCTAAAATTGTTGTCCCTGCTTCCTTACAGCAAGACTATATTCAAATTTTGCATTGTGGTCACCCAGGTTTATTATCCACTAAGAGAAGGGCAAGAGAAACTAGTGTTGTGGCCTTCCTTATCAAAAGACATTGATAGTTCTTTCTTCTTATTCAGTATGTAATAGTACCAGAGTGCATTTGCAAAGAGAACTGCTTCAGCTAAATCCAGTACCTGAATTACTTTGGTCTGCTGTTGAGTGGAACAATCAACACTATTTGGTTTTGGTAGACCCTTACTCAAATTGGTTTGAAATTGATCTGTTACCAAACATAACTTCAATAGCTCTTATCACCAAGTTAAAATGTAATTTCTCAGTTCATGGTAGTCCACACAAACTTTATTCTGACAATGGTACTCAATTTACTGGCCAGTTTCAGAAATTTGCAAGAGAATGGGACTTGTACATGTCACTAGTAGTCCTGAATATCCTGAATCCAATGGTCTAGCTGAATGAGCAGTACAGAGTGCAAAGCAATTACTTGGTCAAAGCGTGACTATACTGATGTATTCTTGAATTTACTTAATCTCAAACATACCTCGTGATGATGTTCTTGGCTCACCTGCTCAAAGGCTACTTTCCAGACAAACTATGCTACCTATTTCATCAAGTTTGTTACAGCCTAACTCTAAGAACAATAAAACCATCAAGGCTCAGTTGAAGTGTAATATCCAGAAATCTAATAACGACCGATCAAGCAGATTACTTTGTTGAAGGAAGGAGAGACCATGCATTCAGCCAACGAAAGGTTTTGATTGAATAGGACAGATTACAGACACCTGTGCCAAGCTGAGATCCTATTTGTTAAGCTCCGAGGGTGTGGAGTATAGAAGGAATCTCAGACATAATCTTCCTGTACCAGAATCATCATCATCATCATTGCAGTCACAACTTGTATTTGTGATGCAAACTCTAAATCAAAGAATGAGTCGGACATTGTTTCCAGACCAGAATGTGTTCAAAAGGGTTTCCTGTCAAATTGACGAGGGAAGTTTCGGTGACCACGGGTTGTCGAATGACATTTGGCTGACCCCTGTTGTTGATCCTTTCCTTGTGCGAGTTCTGTTTAAGCAAATGCAGAGTGCATTCGCAAAGATGAGGTCTGTCATTGAACTAGAGATCAGGAATGTGCCCTTTTCCCCACTGTAGTGCAATCTCGGAGTTGGAATATATATTTTGCAGGGGGTGTGGAGGCCGCAAGGGGGCTTGCCCCCCTGCAAAATCCTCAAGTTATGTATGGTGCAGTGTAGGACTGCACGTTAGTCATGTTGAATGAGGTTGAATTCTCATATTGATATGCAGATTCGACATTTTGGACATCTGTATACTCTGTTTTTCGGATTTACAAGTTGGTATTAGCACATTTCAGGCAAATGTTTCATTCTTATGATAGTAAATCATTCAAAAGTCTGATCTGTTCCAGAGAGTAATTCGAACATTCCACAAGTCAACCACTTTGCAGAGACTGTCCCTGATGTCCTTCAAGAATGCAACTGCAGTCCTGACATATGGGTTGTCCTGCCTCAGGCAGCCCTTCGGTCGGCCAGATTCCAAAGTCTGGGTCCGGCGTCGGCCGATGTCGCCTCCCCCCCCAACGTCAGAGCGGTTGGAGTATAAAGGCATCAGCCGACGCCATCTTCTTCAGTCTTTCTTGCCGCGCGGTGCCCGAAGCAGAAGCAGTTCGCAAGTGCCGGTCGGTCAGCTCCTGTGTTTTCAGTTACCGAAGTCATCTAAAAGCTAAGTACCCCGTTGGGGAACATTTTTTCTTGCCTCAGCCGATATCAGAACAAATTGAGAAAGTTAATAATTGTTTGTCTTGTGGTAAACAAATACCTCATAAGGACTTCCATTCTTACTGCCTCCCTTGCCTGGGCCCAGACCACAACGTCTCGGCCTGTGCTGCCTGTGCTTGCTTTAATAAGCGCACTCTCAGGTGCCGGGCAGAGTTTGACTAAGACTTTTTTGGCGAATCCTACGCTTACAACATGCCATCGGAACAACCGACAGCACAATCTACCAAGAAACTAAAGGACCGGGACCGACATCCTCGGCCCGCGTCTTCCACCGATATAACGCCTAAGCCCTCCGCGAGTGCTTCGGTCCCTTTGGAAGCGGTAATTCAACCGCTCCAGGCCGACGACACCGCGTTAACTCATCCCTCTGTCTCGGAGACTACACCGGTGCCGGTTGTTGATTTTCCTCCGGAAACCGAAGTTCTGGATCTACCCGACACCATTCCTGTGGACAAAGTTACTCCTGCACGTGGGGCAGCTAGGCCTCCTGTATCCATGTCAATCAAGGCCTTTGCACGTGCTAAGGCCGCCAGCCAGGCCAAGGCCCATCCTAAACCTACTTCTCAGGCCCCTTCTTCGGACAGACAAATCATGTCTCCGGCTGCAGATCTTATTTCTCTTATCAGAGGGTCTCAGCCTCACCCAGACAGAGGTTCTCAGCCGCCTGCAGAAAAAAGGCCTAGAACTGAGCAGGCAGACAACCTCTCTTCAGATGAAGCCTCTGGGGATTCAGAGCATTCCGATACCCAAGAAGAATCCTTCCAGGCCTATGAGGACTCTGATGCTGAGGAATCTATTCCCTCTGCCTCTCCTCCAGAGGATTTTTCTTTCGGTGAAGTCCTCCACTCCATGAGGGAACATTTTAAGTGGCAGGGTCAGGAATTTTCTGATTCTAGGAAAAGGCTACATACCTTCCTTAAGTTACCCCAGCACAGACCTTTAGCTATCCCTCCAGTTTTGGATGTCCTGGATGATGATTTCTCCGACTCCAGTGCTTCCCCTGATTCTCTCCCTCCTGCTCCTGTCAAGCCAGACAGATATTACAGGGTCCCTGACACTCACAAGCATCTCTTTAAGGCCCATTCTGTGGATCTAGAAACTATTTCACAGGACCCCAAAGGAGTGGGCGACCTCCTCAGCCAAGAATCCACTGCCAGCTGACAGGGAAGCAAGGTCCCTGGAGAGATGGGGTAAAAAAGTTTATACCTCTTCCACCCTTGCCATGAGGTCACTTAACTGCCTTTTTCATATGTTTCAGTACCAGGATTATTTACTGGATGATTTGCAGAAAAAGATAGCAAAGCCCAAAATATATCCAAGACCAGTTTCGGCCACAAGCCTAGTGTGAAATACACAGCAACATGGACTTGATTGTATATCTGTGTACTTAGTGTTATATAATGCATGTCTTTAGATTATCTGTGATTTCTGCATGTTAAATAATCTCATGACAAATTGGTCTACTTCTCAGAGAGAAGATGTAGATCAGAGTGTATTGTGTGTGCTATGTCTTTATACATGCATGCATGCTTTTTAAATTCCAGACACGTGCAATCCCTAGTGTCATTTTATAGAAGTTGCCATTGAGTGAGCATCTATGTTCGTAGTAGTTTGTTTGTATACAAGTTACTTGGTCATAGTCAATAAGCCTCTAGAGTGATGTTTCTATAGAACAAAGCTACTTGAACAGAACCCATGAAGACTCATTTGTGTACCAGTATGAAAGCGACAGCTGTGGGTATTGGTTCTTCAGCATTCTTGGACTCACTAGGCCCCCTACATTCTGTCAGAGCAAAACGTTGCGGCAGACTCTGCAGATCCTGCTCACATACTTGAGTGGAAACTCTCAATACAGGCATGTTCTAGGAGCTTTGATCCAGATGTGGGGGACACCTCAAATAGATCTGTTTGCCTCCTCTCAAAACAACTAGACAAAGTCTGTTCAACACATCTTTGCAGTGAAGAATTACTAGCAGAGTTAAGTACAAACTTGCAGTGTTAAAGATTGTACTGCATTTTATTTTATTTTTCTTTGTATTTAATTGTTTCATTGGTCTCTCTTTAGTTATTTATATTTCTATTTAATTGTTTCATAGAATACTGTAGTCTCTGTCTCTGCAGTTAGTGGGGGCTGTTGTTTCACTTCATCGATATTTAGTGTTAAACTCTTAGCCTAGAGGGTTTATCTGTATTTATAGCGTTAGTCACAGATCTTTGAATTTATTGCTGCACAATATCTGAGTTGTTTGGCTTCTGCTACATACCTACAATCAACTGCATTATTAGCTGAGTTAAGCACAAACTTGCAGTGTTAAAGATTGTACTGCATTTTATTTTTCTGTGTAGTTGTTTCATTGGTCTGTCTCTCTCTCTCTCTGTAGTTTATTTTTCTATTTGTTTCGTAGAATACTGTGGTCTCTCTCTGTCTCTGCAGTTAGTCCCCCCCCCCCCCCCCCGTTCTTGTTCTGGTATTAATCTTGGTGGCTTTGGAACTGCCCGCCGCTCCTGTAAATATGTGTTTGAACACTCCTCCTGGGTCTATCTCTTTTGCTCACTCAGTCGAGTACAGTGAGATCATATTTTTTACTTCAGACACTCCTACCAGTCCCATCTGTTCAGGTCTATCCAAGCTCTATTCCAGTCTAGTGTCACTAGCTCATTCTACCTAATACAGAGAGAACATTTATGAAGGGCAAGCCACATAGGTCCTTAATTTTGAATTATCATCTGTTTCTCCTTTCTCCCTTTCCACTTTCCAAAAAAAAAAAATTTCTAAGCTTGTTTCCTGCCTTTCCTGTAACTAGTTTAGTCCAGATACAGATTTGCTGTAACCAGGACTGTTTGTCAGCTTTTGTGCCCCCAAAGCCTTTCTGTGTTGGGGGGAAGCTGCCTAGCTTCTCAGCGGGAGTGGTAAGCACTAGGTAGCCTGTATACCACAAGAGTGGTTTCTGGCTCAGACATTGTAGTTTATTGGCCTTTTTGAGCAGTTTTTCCACATCTTTCAACCTTCTGGTTTAAAAGCCCGCGCTTGCGCTCATTTCCCACCTTTCCTGTAACTAGTCTAGTCCAGATACAGATTTGCTGTATCCAGGACTGTTTGTAAGCTTCTGAGCCCCCCAATCCTTTCTGTGTTGGAGGGAAGCATTCTAGCTTATCTACCACAAGATCCAGGTACAGATTCTTAAGTTTTAGCACTTGAATTTGCGTATTCCTGCTCAGCACTTGTTCAGAACTAGTTGTTAACTAAATAAGCTACAAATTACTACAGCACTCAGCCTTCAGTTTTTGTACTTACTTTCTTCACTTGCTTGGAGAAAAACAGCTCTTACACTCACTTTCCTCACTTGTCTAGAGGAAAGTAGTTTTTTTATTCAGGCATGTCCAAGGGTCAGTGCCCATTGTTGTCTCCTGTCAATCTGATGAATTTGGGCATCTTGAGGCAATGTAGCAATTGCCTCATGTACACAGACAACCCTCTCCTCCTACCACCCAGCACCACAACCTGTGAGAGATGCACTTATCTAGCCAAACTGGAGATAAAGCTCTCTACAACCAAGACTGAACTCGACAGTGAAGAGGAGAAGGTATACACTTGCACTACACCACACCCATCACATAGTCCCACTAATGCTACACCACCAAAATCCACACATAGAAACACAAAAACATTCGCAGATGCTCTCAATAATAATCTGCACAAGCAACAGAGTCCTCCAAAGCAGAAAGGTAAGCAACCTCCACCCCCCCCCCCAACACAATCCAAATGAGAGACAGCCCACAGAATCAGTGTGCCAATAAACCACAGCCCATAAGGCAAACCAACATACCCAACACACTAGTGATAGGTGACTGTATAGTCAGGCACACTGATGTCCCACTCACCAGGCTAAACAAGGAGAAGGTTAGTGTCGGCTCCCTGTCGGGTGCTAGCATCCGCCACATAACCCATGCACTCAGGTCACTCCACAACAAGTACAAATATGACTCTGTCATTGTCCATGTTGGTGTGAACGACCCGAGACGTACCTCCTTGAACCTACATGAAAAGAGACATTAAAGAGCTCTCCGATCTTGTAGCCCAGGCAGGTATGACCCTAGCCCTGAGTAGCATCCTGCCATCGCCTAGAATGATACCGCAGTACAAGGACAAAATGATGATTGACTTCAACAGTTAACTAAGCTTCTGGTGTCATTCTAAGGGGATCCAGTATCTGTCTGCCTGGGACGACATGGTCGACAGACCACAATGCTTTGCCAGAGATGGCCTGCACCAGTCGCCCCTGGGATTCCGGATACTGGCTAAGGCTCTTGCCGCCCCTATAGTGCCTTTTTTAGGCAAGGTTCAAATGACAAATTCACAACAATAATAGGAACAAGCAAGCAAAAACTGAGGGTAATGCTACTCAATGCTAGAAGTCTAAATCTCAAAATGCACTCACTCAAGGCACTCCTTAAAATGGAGAACATCGATTTCTGTGCAGTGACTGAGACCTGGCTCAAGGCTGTAGAGAGCACCCCTGCATTACCAGGCTATGACTCGTACCACACCTTTCGGCCATCTAACCTGGACCAGAACACCAAAGGCGGAGGTGTGTCTGTATTCATTAAGGATATCCAAACCTCCAGGCTAGTTTTGCAGCATAATGCATCTGAGGTTATTCAAGTGCAACTAACTCTGGACAAAACTGCAATCCAAATTGTAGCTTGCTACAGATCCCCCACCATGCCCCAGGATTCCCACTCCTATTTTCTTGATATACTGGAAAATATTAGGGTTCAACTAAACGCCCTAATAATGGGCGATTTCAACCACCCCACCATTAACTGGGAAAACTACTCAAGTGCCAACTCCTTCGCTCAACGCTTTCTGGAATTCATAAATTCCAATGCCCTGGATCAACTTATCTACACCTCCACCAGGGGCAACAATATCCTAGACCTAGTCATTACCAACATGAGTGACCGGTGTTCCACACCTGAAATCAACCCCTTGGTCAGATCCGACCATAAGCTAATCACCCTAGATATCCGCATCCCGCCCCCACCCACCATTAAGGGAAACCACAGTAAAAAATTTCTCCAAAGCCATCTTAATGCTTCTTAAGACAGAAGTGGCAAACTTCATGACACCCATGCAGATGGACAATGCAGTTACGACGACTGAATCCTACATAAATGCACTGTATAAGCACTTACACGAGTGCATGGATCATGCTATCCCAAACAGAACCAAGATGCTATCCTCCAAAAAATGGAAGCCAATCTGGTGGTCCCCTGCCATAAACAAACTCTACAACAGAAGGAAGAAACTGTTGCAAAAGAGTAAAATCCCATGAGTGGAGGAGCTCCCTGGTCACCCTCGGTAAAGCTGAGATCCCTTATAAGATCCTCCAAAGCTAGCTACGAAAACAAAATTGCCACTGATTCCAAGGGCAACCACAAAGCATTCTATAGCTATGTCAAGAATCTCGGTGGCAACACCCAGATCTGCTCTGAGTTACAACACAACAGCACGAAAATTACAGAATTAACTGATATTGCCAACATCCTGGCAGATAGGTTCAGTGTTAACTTTACCCTCCCGTCACCTCCTAAAGGGCCCATATCTATACAGGAAGAATGCAGAGTCCCTGTAATCACATCTATGCAGATAAAAGCTGCACTCTCTAAAACCAAAAACACAACATCCATGGGACCGGACAACATCCCAGGCTGCGTTTTAGATGAACTTCAGAAAGAACTTACTCCCCACCCAAGCACCATGTTCAGTCATAGTCTCACGTCAGGCTTTGTGCTCACATAATGGAGCACAGCAACAGTTATCCCACTCCACAAAGGGGGAGCCACCACTGATTCTGGGAACTATCGCCCAATTAGCCTGACTAGCCTGGTCTGCAGGGCTATGAAACGTATCATCATGGAACTCGTAAACAAAGACATTGGTAACCTTGTCAACCCCACCCAGTTCGGGTTTGTGAAAGGCAGATCATGCCTTCTGAACCTGATCAACTTCTTTAAGGCAGTCACCAAAGCCATAGAAGAGGGTAAGGTGGTACACACAGCCTATCTTCTCGTCAAGGCTTTCGACACCATCCCCCCATTCTGAAATTATAGCTAAACTCACTAAACTAGTTATAAATCCCTACGTTACAAGATGGCTTGCCAGGTGGCTCACTGACAGAACCCATGCTGTAAAAGTTGCAGACTCCAAATCTGACTTCAAACCAGTGACAAGTGGAGTACCACAGGGTTCAGTCCTGGGACCTCTCCTGTTTGGTATCTACTTCTCTGAAGTACAGACTAACACAAGACGTCTTCTGGCTAGCGAAGTTCACAGATGACTGCAAACTAGGAGCCATAGTAGAGTCCCCAAATGATGTGGACGTCCTACAGAAGGGCCTCACTGAGACAGATGCCTGGTGTCAGAGGCTTGGCCTCAAGCACAATGTCAAAATGTGTATTGTCATACCCTTTGGTAAAAACTCTGTACCTATGAACTACCACATAAACTGCAGTCTACTTAACGCCAAATGTGTGGTAAGAGACCTTGGGACTCAGGTGGACAATAGTCTCTCCTTTGATAATCACATCGCCACAGTAGTCAGGAAATCCATCTATGTGGCACTCCTCATCACAAAATGGTTCTCATCCAGGAAAGAAGAGGTCATTGTTCCCCTCTACGCGGCACACATTAGACCCATTATAAGAGTACAGTGCCCATTTTGGAATGTACCTCACAAGATATTTGCTGCAGCTGGAAAGGCCACAGAAGTACCTCACAAAGAGGATTACTGGCCTCCAATAGATGCCCTACACTGACGGTCTCAAAAAACTCCAGCTTTACTCTGTAGCGTATCGCCTACTCCAAGGAGATCTCTGCCTAACATTTAAAGCGATGTTAAACCCAGAGCTGTTGGACATGCTACACCTAAAGAAACCCCAATCCCTCCGATCTACACGCTCGAGGGACCTAAACCTTGTCACCACAGTAAACAGAACATGCTGGAGGGATAGATTCCTGTCCCAGAGACTTCCTATACTCTGGAACAAGCTACCCATCTATGTCAAGCAAAGATGTTCATAGTGTTACACTGTTGCAGTCATTACACTTGAGTTATCCTGCCTTCAGGCAGTCCCGCAGTTGGCCAGAGTTCCAAAGTCTTGGTCTGGCGTCGGTTGCTGTCGCTTCTTCCCTGATGTCAGTGCGCCAGGGGTATATAAGATGCATCCGATGCCATTTTTATCAGTCTTTCTTGCCGCGCGGTGCCCGAAGCAGAAGCAGTTCGCAAGTGCCAGTCAGCCGACTCCTGAGATTTTCGAAGTCTTATTTCAGATCCGAAGTCTTCAACAGAGCTAAGTACCCCGTTGGGGAAACTATTTTCTTGCCTCAGACCGATGTCAGAAAAAGTTAATAATTGTATTTCTTGTGGGAAGCAAATACCTCATAAGGACTTCCACTCTTACTGTATTCCATGCCTAGGCCCTGATCCCAACGTCACTAGTGGTCGGTTTTGTGCTAGATTTAACAAACGCAAAATAAAAAGACGTTTTGATTTTGCTTTGCACAACTTTGGCCGAAGGTTCAGCTATACTATGCCGTTGGATCAGCCGACGACCTCAATACCGAAAAAATGCAAAGACAAGAATAAAGACAGGCATCCGAGGTCCAAAACAGACTAAACCTCTTCTAGGCCAGTCACCGGTTCTCAGTGGGACGCTACCTCAGAGCCACAGGCCGCTTCCAACTCCCACGTTGAGACATCTAGGCCTCTGGAAACTCAAGGTATTGGGCCTACGGAAACTAATCCCTCAGATGGGTCCGGAGCCGCTGAGCAGGCATCAGCTTCTGAGGGTGTTTTCAGACCTTCACAACTTACCATTAAAACAGCCAAGACGGTACCATTAAAGACAAAGAAACAAGTACAGCATTCTCCTGGACAGTCCTCCATGCCTAAGAAAACAGATGCTTAAAATGGCCGAAGACTTCATTACTCTAATCAGGGGTTCCCATCCCCCTCATGAGAAAAGGCCTAGGCAGGATACAGACTGACTCCTCTGATCAGGTTTCCATTTCCTCTAATTCCTCTTCAGACCAGGGATACTCTCTATCCTCCTATGAGGACTCTGATGCTGAATAATCTATCCCTTCAGCCTCTCCTCCTGATGATTATTCTTTTGGGGAAACTTTACATACCATGAGGGAGCATTTCCATTGGGAAAGTCAGGATTACTCAGAATCCAAGAAAAGGCTCTGGGATTTCCTTTTATTGCCTCAGCACAGACCCCTGGCTATTCTGCCTGTGCTAGATATTGTGGATGATGTGTTTTCTGAATCTAGCTTATCTCCTGATTCTTTGCCCCCCTGCTCCAGCCAAGCCAGATAGGAATTAAGAGTCCCTGACTTTCACAAGTTTCTTTACAAAAACCCTTCTGCTGATCCAGAAACTATTTCCCAGAGTCCAAAAGGGGTTACGGCTTCCATTGCAAAAAATCCAGTACCCTCTGACAGAGATTCCAGAGCATTGGATAGATGGGGTAAGAAAGTATACACTTCTGCAACTTTAGCAGTAAGAGCTTTAAATTGCCAGTTTCACATGCTTAAGTTACCAACAATATTTAATGGCTCAGTTAAAACAGAAAATGCTTGCAAGCTCAGAAGCTCCTGATTGTAAAGTAATGCAGGATTTATTGCATGCAGTTGAACAGGTGGGAAAACATATACTCTGCAATGTGGTTTTGATTCTTTAGAGGCCTCTTGTAGAGCCGCAGTTACAGGTTCTGTGATTCGAAGACATGTTTGCTTAAAAGAACAGAGTTTACCTGATCATGTTAAGGCAAAATTATTGGATGCTCCTTTACAGCATGATACCTTGTTTGGTGTTAAGGCAGAAGAGGTGTTAAAGAAAATGGAGGGTAAAACTAAATCTATGCAAACAGTCAAGGATTTCTTACAGGTACAGCCACCTCAGTTTAGCAGAAATTGGCCAACAAAGAATTAGTCCTTTCCAGTGTCAGGCCACAGAGAGGCAGATAGAGACGCCCAAGAGGCAGATCTCAACCCCAAGGCTCAAACAGACGACAGTGGGGCACCTCAACCCCAAAAGGAGGTGAGAGGACAGGTCTCAACCTTACAGGAAACAGTCGCAATGAATTTCCCCTTCGTACGCCAAACACATCACTTTTGGAAGCCCCCTTCGGGGGGAAACTAGCACTCAATCACCCAAGACAAATGGGTTCTGAATATTGTCTCAAGGTTACAGATTCCACTTTCATACTTTACCAAGGCTAAAAGGAATGCCAGACCTGCCACAAAATCAATGGGCAGAGGCACAACAAAGCCTCATGGACATGAGAGCTATTCAAAAAGTACCACAACAGGAACAAGGACAAGGATTTTACTCAAGACTCTTCTGGTCCCCAGAAAGGACAAGGCCTAGAGGCCCATACTAGACCTTTCATTTCTGAATACTTACCTGGATATTCCGGAATTCAAAATGTTGACATTACAGCAGCTTCTACCCATGCTGGGCAAGAAGGCTTGGCTTGTTACTCTGGACCTCAGAGGCATACCTGCATGTCCCTATCAGACAAAATTGCAGAAGATACAGCAGATTCAAAGCTTGTACAATGCACTACCAATTCTCTGCACTGCCCTTTGGCTTATCTTCTGCGCCCAGGGTCTTCACAAATACCTGGACGACTGTTTCATTCAAGCAGAGACCAAGGACATTCTTCTAAGCATCTGGCGTTTGTAAAAAGGTTGCTAATTTCTCTAGGGTACACAGTAAACGAAAATAAGTCAAAACTTTTGCCCTCGCAACAGATTATATTCCTGGGTGCCAGTTTAAATACAACAGCCCAGATGGCTTACCTCACGCCAGACAAACAAGTTCAACTAACTCAACATTTTCAATTACTGGCAAAAAAGTCCCATCTCCCTGCAAGAATAATTCTGCAGGCCCTGGGATTCATGGCATCCTGCATACTAATACCATATGCCAGACTGCATATGAGGAAATTACAGTGGTACCTAAAAAGTGTTTGGACTCAACACTCTCGCAGTTTAGAAGCAGTAATACCAATGATTCCCTGCCTACAACAGGAGTTTCGATGGTGGGCACAGGCATGTCACCTAAACAAGGGTCTGCCTTTTACCCAACCCACAGCCAGGCAAACCCTAACAGATGCTTCGGATTACGCCTGGGGAGCACACATGGCAGGAAAACGCATTCAGGGCGAGTGGACCACAGACCAGATGCATCTTCACATCAATCAGAAAGAGATGTTGGCTGTTCAAAATGCCCTAACAGCTTTCAAGGACCTTTTACATCCAGGACAATTATTACTAAAGACAGACAACACCACAGTAATGTGGTACATAAACCAGCAAGGGGGCACTCATTCTTATCCCCTATGCAGGCAAGCCATTACCTTGTGAAACACAGCTCTAACGTATCAAGTTCACCTGCAAGCACAATTCCTGCCAGGAAAGAAAAATACTCTGGCAGACTATCTAAGCAGAAATATCATGGACCCTCACGAATGGAAATTGAATCCACAAATCTTCAGTATGGTAACGCAAAAATGGGGATGCCCAGACATAGATCTTTTTGCCTCCCCACTGAATTGCCAACTACAAAAATTCTGCACAAGGACTTATCACAAACAAGCATGGAAAGGGGATGCTCTTCTGTTCAGCTGGAAAAATCTAAAAGTTTATGCCTTCCCACAACTGCCTCTCCTTTCAAAGGTACTCCTAAAAGCCAGACAAGAAAAACCACAGATGATCCTGATTGCTCCAGACTGGCCACGCCAGCACTGGTACCCTATCTTAAGGAACTTGGCTCAAGGCCCACCATGGATTTTGCCTCAAATTCCATACCTTCTGACTCAACAAAACCATCAGATCCTGCACAGTCAGCTCAAAACCCTAAACCTGGCTGCATGGCAGATACATTAGTCAAACAGGCAACACCTCTCTCTAAAGCTGTTATGGATGTCATTTTGGAGGCCAGGAGGCCTAGCACCAGGAAAGCTTACTCAGAAAAATGGAAGAGATTCTGCGCCTGGAACCAGGCTCAAAGCCTTGACCCTCTTGTTCAAAACATTCCTCAGATTTTACAATGCTTAACTGAGATGCTGGACAGAGGCCTATCCTTCTCATCAATTAAGATCCACGCCTCTGCCATCTCAGCACATTACAACACGGATCCTCCTTTATTCTCTCATCCCTTGCTAAAGCAGTACCTCAGTGGGGCTAAAAACATAAGACCGCCCCGGAGAGCACCAACACCAACTTGGGACCTCAATTTTGTTTTGGAAAAACTGACCCTACCACCTTTTGAGCCAGCCAATACAGCCGATCTAAAATTTTTATCATGGAAAACAGCTCTGCTCCTGACAGTAACTTCAGCACGAAGAGTCTCAGAGCTACAGGCATTAATGGCAGTGGAACCTTTTATCATTTTTCTTCAGGACAGGGTATCTTTAAGGGCAAACCCTACCTTTATGCCAAAGGTGGTATCTAGTGTGGCTCTTAACCAAACCATCTATTTGCCAACTTTTTATCCAAACCCCCAGAATAAAGGGGAGAAATTTCTGCATTCTTTGGACATACACAGGCAGCTATGCTTCTACTTGGACAAAACAAAAGCTTTCAGGAAAACTGAGCAATTGTTTGTAACATATGCTGCAGGATCACAGGGCAAGGCTATCTCAAAGCAGACTATATCCAAATGGATAGGACACTGTATTCGGTACTGCTACACACACAGCATGGAAAATCAGTCCCAAATAACATTAGGCCACATTCCACCATGGCAACAGCCACTTCAACAGCCTTTCTCAGAGGAGTACCTACCAAGGAAATTTTGGAGGCTGCAACTTGGAGTTCAGTGCACACCTTTACCAAGCATTACCACCTGCCTCTTTACTCTAAATCCAGAGCAGGATTTGCCGCTGCAGTTCTGCAGGGCCTCATAGCCAATCCTAACTCTTTATAGACCAGCCACCCAACCTTAGCTTTGAGATACTACCCAAGTGTAATGACTGCAGCAGTGTAACATGATGAACACAGTACAGTTTTGTACCTACCATAAATGTAGGTGTTAGTGTTCACACTGCTGCAGTCCAGGTTACCCTCCCTCCATCATCCCTTCTGAACTAGCTAGACTTATCTATACCTTTCTATCCTATACAACCTTTGGGGTGTATTTGCTGGTAACTGAAGGTATTTTTTATTTTACATGTATATTTTTGATTAGCAATATGTATTGCCTACCTACTTGGGGGCACCTGACATCTGGGGCAAGAAAAATTGAAGAAATTGGCGTCGGATGCATCTTGTATACCCCTGGCGCACTGACGTCAGGGAAGAAGCGACAGCAACCGACGCCGGACCAAGACTTTGTAACTCTGGCCGACTGCGGGACCACCTGACGGCAGGATAACCCAAGTGTAATGATTGCAGCAGTGTGAACACTCGAACATCTACATTTATGGTAGGTACAAAACTGTACTTTCCTCATTAGCACTCTTCAAGAAAAATCTTGAGTGGATGGGAAATGGGAAATAACACCCCGGGGGATCACTTCTGTAACTCTGCTCGACAGGGGCACAGGAAATTAACTTTCTTGGGTGGCGTAAGCCAGGGAACCTTGTAGGCCCTTGGGCCAATAGCCTAGTACCTACCTATGAAGCATAGAGAACAGATGCTCAGTCATTCCCTTGGTTGGGAATGATCCTGTATGCTTTTCCAAGATTTAGAAATGATTACCAAAAATCATTCTAGTGACTCACTTTTAGCCCAGGCAAAATTTGTTTGCCTTTCTTATGGAATTTGCCAATGGCAGTTGCCACAAGCTTTCTTATAAACTGGATCTATTCAGACAGCAAAAGAGGAGATTAATACACCCAGACATCTACAACTGATGGCCTGGATGATTACATTTTAATACCTTTTATGCACCCTTTTCACAAGGATGTGCAGCAGATAAGTAAGGCAAAAAAAACTTTCTACTTATTCTTATGTTGGCTAATAGGTATTTTCTAATTGGTGCCTTGCAATCACAGGTGTACCAAAAGAGAAGTAGAACCTTTTGTTTCAAATATTTGTGAGCTAACTAAAGATAGCTTGTTTGGCTGCAAGATGCATACATTTCAGCTTGTCTGCCTATAGATCCCTTTTCCTTCCAGGTTTGCTTTCAAACTGTTTCTGAAAAGATAGTTGTTCATGAGTTCCCCTCCCAAATCTTCTCTTTTGGCCAGCATCTGACTTGCAAACTCTCACAGTGGGTGAAATCTGTCTGGTTTCCCACAGGTATAGGATTGCATTGCACCCTAATACTTCATACTTGCTTAAAGTTGTTTCTGAATTTGTCTTGAATCAATCTCCCAGTTTTTTTCTCAGAGACAAAAAAACAAGAGAGAACCAATTCTGTATACATTGGATGTGCACAGGTGCTCTGGTACAACCTTGACAGAACCAAGTCCTTTTAAGAAGGTCAAGTAGTTATTTCGTATGCTAGGATGAAGAAAGGTTTTCCTCTGGTTCATAGGTGTTTACTAGGCTAATAACCACAAGGGCCTTTTTAAGCCAAGCCATTCATCCCAAATCTCTGACGAGTTCTGATACCCTTAGTACGTGTAAACATGGGCCTGGGAGATGAACCAAGTACAGGTTGCATGTGTCCATGAGACATGGGTGCCAAACCAGGGATGAATTCACATTTTCCCATCCAGTTGTCCAAGTTGCACTTGAATTGGGCTAGAGAGGAACTCTGCTCCACATGTATGGGGAGCCTGTTCCATAGACTGGGTAGTTTCTGAAATACATAACTATCTCTTCAGCAGGTCCTATTTATATCACGGGAAAGGTTCGTCTTTAGAATGGGTAATTCCGGTGCTGTTTTGCAGACATGCAGGAGGCCGATCAGAGTGGGGTCTGACAATGCCCTGTATGCCAGGTGTAGATCTCCCCTCAAAAGCTTGTAAGAGACAATACAGAGAAAAGGCCTTGAGGCAGTCTGCATAGGACATTTACTTATGCCATGTATTCTTTTAGTGAGGAACATCTGTGGACCTTCCAGTTGTTGAATATGCCTGGTTAGCTACATAACAAAGGGGGCATTGTACTCAATGATAGGTCTGATGAATGCCGAATACAGTTGACTTCCTTGGACTTGGATGCCATACCTTTGTTTATAAGTTGCACAACATGATTTCCTCACCACTGTAGACAAATGATGGTCAAAGGTTGGATTACTGTCTGTGTGTCCTTAAGTCCCTGACTACTGGATCAGCTCTAAGGGTTGTATTGTCAATATGATAATTACCAGGGATGGATGACTTCCCAAAGGATACTATTATGCATTTTTTGGCATTTAGTTTTAGTCCATGGCTCTGGCACAAGTTGTTTGTGTCAGCCCCTCCTGGAGAATATTTGTCAGTGTGATGTTCAGTGATGGCTCCAAATTCGCAATCATCTGCAAATGTAGTCAGCCAGAGACCACTGACATTGGCCTTTACTTCTGAGAAGTAAATACCAAAAAGCAGCGGTCCAAGGACTGATCCCTGAGGGGACCCCACTTCTGACATGGCTCCTTTGCAAAGGTGGACTCCCCAAGTCTAACTTCTTGGGTCCTGTCTTTGAGCCAGTTAGCTATCCAGTGGATGACATACGGTTTTGCTCCTAATATCGTGAGTTTGTCATTAATGCCTGTATGGGGTACTGTGTTAAATACCTTGGCCAAGTCAAGGTGGGCAGTGTGTACGATTTTGCCCTCATCCATTGCTTTGGTGACCTTCTCAAAGAAGTCCACCAAGTTGAGTAGGCATGATCTGCCATTGATGAAACCAAACTGGGTTGGGTCCAGTGTCTGGAAGTTTACTATATCTCTGTTGATCATCTCCATGATCATTTTTTTCCATGGTTTTACATGTAAGGCTAGTGAGATTTAGGGTCTGTAGTTTCCAAGGTCTGTTATGCGTACATTCCCAAAGTTTGGTCTGTTATGCGTACATTCCCAAAGTTTACTCTATCTGCTGCTGTTTTTTTGGAATTCCCACTATGGTACAGCTATTCCAAGCAAATGTAAGGTATGTTTGGCTAGGGCTTTGTTGTCTTTGGCATACTGGAAAGGGGTGGGCTTTAAGTATTCTAGACGCAGCAGCTTGGTTTGTCCGTTCATAACTTCACAGACCCAAGTGTGATGACTGCAGCAGTGAAACACGAAGAACATAGTACAGTTGTGTACACTTACCATAAATGTAGATGTTCGAGTGTATTCACTGTTGCAGTCCTGGTTTCCCACCACCCTGTTCTCTCTCTCTTCCTCACTCTTTACAGAGTTATTGGTATTTACTTTCTAGTAGTGGTGTTATTCCACCATAACCTAGCTCCCTATTTGGGGGCTTCTAACATTTGGGGCAAGAAAAACTGATGTAATGGTGTCGGCTGCCTGTTTTTATACCACTGATGACCTGACGTCAGTCCTGGCGCAACAGCAACCGACACAGAAATACTAAGCCTCTGGTATTCTGGCCTACTGAGGGCTACCCCTGGCAAGACAACCCAAGTGTGATGACTGCAACAGTGAATACACACTAACATCTACATTTATGGTAAGTGTACACAACTGTACTTTGCATGTTCTGTTAACCTTGGGAAACAAATCTAGGTAGTTCAGTCCCTTGCAGCTATGATCACATATGTTTGCCTTTGCAGGACTGCTCTCTGGTTTCTTTTTGCTTATTCTGTCTTCTCATTCTTGGACTCTAATCTTTTTAGGCTAGATTTGTATCGACTGCTGCTGTGGTCTATACCACTGTTACGTTCAGACATGCACGGTAGGTGTTTTAAAAAGTCTATTGTAGCACATTTCAGAGACTTGCAGCTGAAGCAGACGTGTTTCAGTGTAGAAATACCCCAAAATGTTTGCACACTAGTCCATTGGTTAACATAAGAAGTCAATTTTGCAGTTGAACAACAGACACAGTCCAGTATTTTGTCTATGTTTTGGCCTCTCTGTCATATTCCAAACTGCAAAGGCAACAGTAAATGCAGTATCTGGTGACATTTTGACTAGGCTGTCAACCGGGTTGTTCTGGTGTAGGCGCTAAAGTCATAGTTCTCAGCTATCCCTGATTTTGCCACAAATGTTTGCTCTGTCCCTCGTAGAAGTTTTGATCCTCCGGAAAATCAGAGGATTAAATTCCAGGCCAGACATTTCAGTTTCATATTTTTTGTCACAAAAATGCATTCTGATGAAAACCTGTTATATTTTAGCGGCTTAGAGTAATTAAAATTTGTCCTCTATTTCGGTCCTTTGTCTTTCACTTTTGGTTTTATCCCCAGTTCTTGTGCAAAAAAGTTGAGATGTGGATAGAATATCTAGCTATGTAGTTGGTGTCATTCTAGAAGATCCACTGTTTATTTACATTTGTCATTGTTGACCGGAAAAGTCTAATTGGGCAGTTCAAAGGAGACCCGAGGAGAAGAGCACCAGCACAATTCTTTTAGTAGTTATACAAGACAGGAGTTGCATGTATTCGTAGTTGCATTCCATACAAGTAATACATTATGTGGAGATAATGTTTACAGAGCTAAAAATCTTGCATTATTGGTACATACTGCCTTTTTTCTTTTTTTACACTTTCATGTGCAAATATATTGTATATTATCTAGTTCTGCCACCCTTTGGTGGTCTTATTCCTTCCATGCTACCGTTCAAAAGAAATAATGCACTGTAAAATGAGTGAGAGTTAATTGTAGACAGATTTGTCTCCCTTGTTTTGACTAATTTTGTAAAGTGTCAGACGTGCATTTGCTCATATATCAAACAGTATGTTGACATACGTGGATAGAGATTGGGGAGGTTGTTGGAGGTATGATGAAGAGAGGATGGAGGTAGAAGGTGAACATAAGAGGGAGATGAGGGGTAGGTGAAAGTAAATGGTAGGGGTCATATCTCTCAACCTACTGATGCAAGAAATCTGGGCAAAGCCTAAAATGGGGAGAAAGATGCACAAAAATAGGGACAGAATTTAATTGTTGCTCCTATAAACTTAGATGTTTACTAGAATAACATGACTTTTGTTAGCATGCGCTTTCTGAAGGATTTGAAGTCTAAAACCCAAATGTATGTCATTATTTAGTGACTTCAGTCCCCAGTGATTTGCCAGAAATCCACAAATTTTGAGGGACAGACTAAAAATTTGGCTATTCTGTCAAGATCTCTACAGACTTGGAGGTATGATAAGAGTTTAGTCTGGGGAAAGCCATGAGCATATCCATGTCTGATATAGATTGAGTTGCTTTTTGGATCTAGTGTAGTAAATTAATTAAATCAGAAAGAAAAACCAAAATAACACCAAATACGAGACCCTTGTCGGCAAAAAACACAGCTCCAAATAAATCCTGAACGCAGTTTTATTGATAAAAGCAACAAAGCGTTTTCACCACAGTATTCTGTGGCTTCATCAGAGAAGTAAAACAGGAAAAACACTCCACTGAAATATTTAAAAATCAGGAAGTGACATCTTGCAATTTCCTGAAACCAGGTGATATTACATATTGTTGCAGGGAGAATGTGTAGTACCATGACTGACTTTAGTAAAGAATGTGAATTATTGAGGGAAATGTTTAAAAATCGAGGGTACCCTGACCGAATGTTATCTGACCTGATTGAGGAAGTTGCCAGTAAAAGGCTTAATGGTTTTTACAAACCTTTACTAGCTCAGCCAGTTTTTTCACAGTCTGGGCCCATTAATAATGTAGTCATTGCTGGTTTGAACTCCAACACTTGTGACACAGTGAAAACAATCTCCGTGGGTGAAGAATATGATTTTTCGCTGAGCTTCATCACTACCTTTAGTAAAAACTCTAAAGGAATTTTAGCCATAATACGTAAGAATTGGAATTTTATAGCCTCTAACACCTTTTTGGCTGAAAAACTTGGTAGTGAACCTAGGTTCGTCTTTAGAAGAGCTAATAACCTTAAGGAAATGCTACAAAGGGACATGTCCCAATACACCTTTAATAAAAAGAGAGGGATGTACCCATGTGGTTTTTGTAAATTTTGTAACAAGGTTAGAACAGGTGAAACATTTACGGTTAGGGACAAAAAATACCTCATTCGTTTCCCATTGAACTGTGAGAGTAAATCCATCATATATATAGCCATGTGTGATTGTTGCCAAGCGTTCTACATCGGTAAGACGGACTGTAGGGTCCGTGACCGAATGTACGAACATACGTATGCCATTAAGAACGGCAAGAGTGACAACGCACTGGCAAAGCACATTGGCTTGAATCCGGGTCATGGCTTCCATTTCATGGCTATAGACCATGTACCATTGAAAATCAGGGGTGGCCCATTCTCATTAATTTTGGAGAATCGAGAATTAGAATGGCAGTTGCGTTTGGACGCTTTTAGGCACCCTGGGCTTAGTAATAATTGTAACATCACCCCTGTGTTGAAATTAAGGAGTTACCTTAGATAGGCATATTTAGGTAACAAGGAGTCCAACTATAAAGAATTTATACCTTTTTGATATATATTTCTATAACGCCAGCAATTGGCATTGTATTGTAGTATTCTTGTGTGATTGCTTTATATATAGAACATTTGTGTTTTTTATTATTTTTTCGTGCTGTATAAACCAAAAATCAGAAAAATGCATTGTTGCACCTTTTTGATATGCATTAATCTGAGAGAGGGCTGGTCTTTTGATTAATCTTTTAATTAATTTTTAATTAATTATTGAATTATAAAGTTAGGTTATTGTTTTTAATAGATCGAATGTGTACATCTTTTTAGTTGTTAAGTGGTTTTTTGCATATATTGCTGTTTGGCTGGTTTGGGTGCATGTGCACCTGCGCTATTACATTTGACAACAATATGTAATATCACCTGGTTTCAGGAAATTGCAAGATGTCACTTCCTGATTTTTAAATATTTCAGTGGAGTGTTTTTCCTGTTTTACTTCTCTGATGAAGCCACAGAATACTGTGGTGAAAACGCTTTGTTGCTTTTATCAATAAAACTGCGTTCAGGATTTATTTGGAGCTGTGTTTTTGCCGACAAGGGTCTCGTATTTGGTGTTATTGTAGTAAATTAATTGTAGTTCTGAAAAATCTGGAACAAGATTCCTGAAGAAGTGGTGTGAATGTAATGACTCTTCTGCAGAATTTTATCAGTTTATAGTTTGTTAAAATTTTTTCTCCAGAGTGGAGAATCCTGTCAGGGTAATATAGTTGTAGTATGCCTTTTAGTGCTGGGCAGTTTTCTAATGTGTGGATATAAGTTTGTGGTAAGTTAAAAGCTGCATGTTCATTAGGTAGTGTGGCATTTTAAGCCATGTAAATAACTGTAGAGCTCGGCAGCGATCTGCCTTATAACTGAGGTTTGTTGCAAATGTTGCTTTTTGTTATAGCAGGATAGTTTGGCTAGGCTTGTGGTATTTAGTTTGAGTATTGGTGAGGCATATAATAGTGATGACAGTAGGTAGGTTAATGCTGTGCTTTCCTACTGGCAATTATGAGAAATTGTTTGACCCTATACAAGGGAGCCTGTTTGTTTATTTTTTGATTTGCTTGCAGCATGTGTTGGTCAAATTGGTCGAATTTCAGATTATCAATTGTTACATCTAGCAATTTAGCTTGGGTTACTATTTCAGTTTGAGTGGTATTAGAGGAAGTGTTTATAATGTTAAAGTAGAGTGCCTGGTATAGAACCCTGTGGTTTGACAGGAGAGTGTCTGCTCCCATTTTACTGTTTGCTGCCTGTGTGAGAGATAGCTGTGGAACTATGAGAAAGAGTTGGCCTAAGCCAAAGGAGGAAGTTCAGTGAAGAGATGTTGGTAGAATACTGTGGTGAATGCCATGGATAGGTACTTAAAAAGTTGGTTAAAGGAAAACTCCACCGTCTCCTACAATTTAACTCTATTCTTAAGTAGCTTTTCTCCTTGTAATATGATTACAGCACTGTGTAGGTAACTGAAACTTGCTTGTACTTGATGAAACTTTCATTTCCTCACTTTGGTATCAAAAGAAGGGAACCCCCTCCCCCCTTTTAAGCTTGACTTCTCACATAAGTTGGAGAGGAATTTGTCTACACCTGCATGATATACCACAGATATAGATAAATTTGTAGTCAGGAGCTCAAGCTGCTGTAAACAAGACAGAGGTGTGAAACTGTTTTCCACTGTCTTTATTGCAGAGAGAGGACGAGAACTTGCACTGATTCACAACTGCTTCCAGTGTAGCTATGCGTTTCATAGCAAAACAGAGCAATTAGATCAGTCAGTGTTTCAAAGGCAGATGTTCTTCCTGTTTCACTGTTGCAGTCATTCCATTTGGGGTTATCTGCCTGCAGGTAGCCTTCAGCTGGCCTGATTATCAAAGTCTTGGGTCCTGTGTTGGATGCTCCCTCTTCTTCCATGATATCAGGGGGGTATAAAGCTTGCAGCCAACGCCATTACATCAGTCTTTCTTGCTGCGTGGTGCCCGAAGCAGTTCGCAAGTGCTGGTCGGCCGACTCCTGAAATTTTCCTTTTTGAGTTTCAGAACCGAAGTCTTCAAAGCTCTTTGTGTTTCACTGTTGCGGTCATTACATTTGGGTAATCTGCTGGCAGGTTGCCCTCAGTCAGCCTGATTAACAAAGTCTTGGGTCCTGCGCCAGATGCTGTCCCTTCTTCCATGACGTCCAGTCGTCGGGGGTATAAAACATGCAGCCGACGCCATTACATCAGTCTTTCTTGCCACACAGTGCCTGAAGCAGAAGCAGTGTGCAAGTGCCGGTCGGCTGACTCCTGAAATTTTCATTTTCGAGTTTAAGAACCGAAGTTTTCAACTAAAAAGCTACGTACCCCGTTGGGGAAACTTTTTCTTGCTCCTTACCGATGTCAGTAAAAGTTAATTGTCTTGTGGGAAGCAAATGCCTCTTAAGGATTTCCATTTGTACTGTATTCCTTGCCTAGGCCCTGACCACAACATACCTTGCTGTCGGTTTTGTGCTTTATTTAGTCAGCGCACTATCTGTCGTTGGTACATTTCTGCTTCTAAATATTTCGGTTCTCAGTTTAATTATCCAGAAATGACGTTGGTTAGCCATCCGACTAAGGGAATACCGAAAAAACGCAAAGAAAAAGACAGGCCGTTGAGGTCCGACGACGCTTCTCTTAAGCCAGTCGCCAGTACTCAGTGAGGCACTTTCGCAGCCCCTGATACCTGCTACTTCTTATTCACAGGCCTGTACTGAGACCCATTCGGAGTCCGGTATGCCGCGAGATGCTTCACCTATGGAACCCGCGGATGTCTCTACCTTGGATGGGTCCTGAGCCGCTGTGCAGGTACTGGCTTCTGAGGGGCGTATTCAGGCCTACAGATTTGTATATTAAACCGACACCACCTTCAATATTAAGGCCAAAATCTCGATCTGTGTCTAAAAAACCGACGCCTAGGCCACATGTTCAGGCCGCTATGCCTACAAATCAAATTATCAAAATGGCTAAAGATTTAATTACTCTAATCAGGGATAGTCAACACCCCCCCCCCCCTTCCAAGAGGCCTAGGGCTGAACTTGACTATGAATCTTCTGAACAGGACTCTGTTTCTTCTGACTTCTTCTAATGAACAGGATTTGTCCATGCCTACTTATGAGGACTCTGATGCAGAGGATTCCATTCCTTCTGCTTCTCCCTTTGAGGATTTCTCTTTTGGGGAAACTTTACATACCTTAAGGGAGCATTTCCACTGGGAAAGTCAGGGTTTTTCTGAATCCAAAAAGAGGCTTAGGGATTTCTTTCTTCCTCAGCATAGGCCTTTGGCTATACCTCATGTACTAGACATGGTTGATGTGTTTTCAGAATCCAGTGTGGCCCCTGATTCCCTGCCTCCGGCCTCTTGTAAGCCAGACAGATACTACAGGGTTCCTGACTCCCACAAATTCCTTTTCAAAAATCTTGTTGCGGACCCTGAAACCATTTCTCAGGGGCCCAAGGGTATTAAGGCTTCTACTGTTAAAAATCCTACCCCTTCTGATAGAGACTCCAGGGCGCTGGATAGATGGGGTAAAAAGGTTTATACTTCTGCAACCTTTGCAATCAGGGCTTTAAACGGTCAATTCCATATGCTAAAATATCAACAGCATATCACGAGACTGCTTAAACAGAAAATTATGATTTCTGACTGTGTGGAAAATAAGGAATTACAGGATATATTGCATTCAGCTGAACAAGTTGGAAAACATACTTTACAATGTGGTTTTGATTCTTTGGAGGCCTCTTGCAGGGCTGCTGTTACTGGGTCTGAGCTTAGAAGGCATGCTTTGCTTCAGGAGCAATCTCTGCCTGATCATGTTAAAGCAAAATTGTTGGCTGCTCCTTTGCAGCAGGACAGTCTGTTTGGTAATGAGGCTGAAGAAGTTCTTAAAAAGATGGAAGATAAAGCTAAATCTATGCAAACTGTGAAAGATTTCTTACAGGTACAACCTCCAAGATTTAGTAGGCACTGGCGTTCTAAGAACCAGTTCCTTCCAGAGCCACTCAAGCCAAACCCAGACATTCCAAAAGCACCAGGTTTCAGTCCCAAGGGACTTTCAGATCTAAGCAGTGGGGTGCCTCTCCTTCCAAATCTGGAAACGGCAAGACACCTCCCTATGGTAAACAGTCTCAATGGCTTTCCTTTAAAATTACCAAGCACTTGCCTCTTAGCCACCCCTTTGGGAGGAAAACTGGCTCTTCATGCAAAAAAACTGGCAACTTATAACCCAGGACAAATGGATTTTAAATATAGTGTCCCAGGGATACAGATTTCATTTCCACACTTTGCCAACTCCAAACGGATGGCCAGACCTGCTCCCAAATCAGTGGGCAGAGGTGCAGAAAAACTTACTTTCCCTCCTAAACATGGGGGCAATCCAACTAGTACCAGAAGAGGGAAAACGGACAAGATTTCTATTCCAGACTTTTCCTGGTACCCAGAAAAGACAAATCATGACGTCCAATTCTGGACCTGTCTACTCTAAGCACCTTTCTGGACATTCCAAAATTCAAGATGCTGATTCTTCACCAGTTACTTCTATGCTAGGCAAAGATGCCTGGTTGGCAACTGTAGATTTAAGAGGCTTACCTGCGTATCCCAGTCAGCAAATCTTGCAAAAGATACCTCCGCTTCAAAGCAGGCTACTTGCATTATCAGTTCTCTGCACTGCCCTTTGGCTTATCTACTGTGCCCAGGGTATTTACAAAGTGCCTGGCTCCAGTAATTGCATTTTGCAGGCAAAGAAATATTCAAATATATCCATACCTGCACGATTGTCTAATTCAGGCAGAAAACAAGGCCATTCTTCTAAAACCTCTGGTGTTTGTAAATGGGTTCTAACTTGTCTAGGGTACACCATAAACAAAAAGGAATCACAACTGGTATCCTCTCAAAAAATGACATTCCTGGGTGCAAGCTTGAATACAACTGCTCAGATGGCTTTCCTTATGCCAGAAAAGCAAATTCATTTGGTGACTTACTCAAACAGGTGGCCACAAAAACCCTGCTATCTGCAAGACAAATACTGCAAGCCTTGAGGTTCATAGCCTCCTGCATTCTTCTAATTCCATATGCAAGACTGCATATGAGGAAACGTCAGTGGTACTTCCACAGCCTGGAAACAATGATTCCTATCATACTTTTCCTGCAACTAGAATTCCTATGGTGGGCAGAGGCCTGCCACCAAAACAAGGGACTGCCATTCACACCACCCTTTGCTGCCCAAACCCTGACTACAGACACATCAGACTATGCATGGGGACTCATCTGGCAGGGAAGTGCATTCAGGGCAAATGGAGCCCAAATCAAATACACATTCATATCAATCAAAAATAAATGCTAGCTGTACAGAATGCACCAACAGCCTTCAAGGACTACCTTCATCCTGGACAACTAATGGTAAAGACGGACAACACCACGGTTATGTGGTACATAAACAAGCAGGGGGGGTACACATTCCTTCCCCCTCTGCAGACCTAGCCATGGCATTGTGGAACACTGCCTAAAGCTATCAAGTACAACTACAAGCTCAGTTCCTGCCAGGAAAGCCGAATATTTTGACAGACGAACTAAGCAGAAATCTCATGGACCCACACGAATGGAAATTGGAACCACGGATTTTCAACATGTTGACATGCAAATGGGGGAGCCCAGACATCTTTTTTGCCTCACCCCATAACTACCAGTTGGACAAATTTTGCACAAGAACTCCTCACAAAAAAGCCTGGAAAGTGGATGCTCTGTCCTTCATCTGGGAAAACCTATCAGTCTATGCCTTTCCCCCTCTGCCTCTGCTCTCCAAAGTTCTACTAAAAGTCAAATGGGACAAACCAAAAATGATTTTGGTTGCTCCAGACTGGCCCCGCCAACACTAGTACCCACTCCTACGCAGTCTGTCACATATTTCTCCATGGCACCTGCCTCAGACGCCTTCCTTACTGTCAGCAGAACAGCCAAATTCTGCATCCTCAGCTCCAAACATTGAATCTTGCAGCTTGGCTAATTACTTAAATTCCCACTTAGCATCCCTCAGCAAACCTGTGATGAATGTCATTTTGTAGGTGAGAAGACCTAGTACTAGAAAATCTTATGCTGACAAATGGAAAAGATTCTGTGCCTGGAATCAATCTCAAGGGATGAGCACAGCAGTGCCCAATTTACCTCAGATTTTGCAATACTTAACTGAGATACTTCACAAGGGCTTGTCTTTTTCTTCCATAAAAATCCATGCCTCAGCCATTTCAGCTCATTACAACACAGACCCCCCCCCCTCTCTCATACTCTGCTAAAGCAGTATCTCAGAGGGGCCAAAAACTTGAGGCCACCCCAGGAGAGCTCCAGCCCCTGCCTGGGACCTTAACTTTGTATTGGAGAAACTCAACTCTACCTCCTTTCGAGCCGGCTGCTACTGCAGACTTTCCTGGAAAACCGCCTTCCTTTTAGTAATCACTTCGGCTAGAAGGGTGTCTGAATTACAGGCCCTTATGGCAGTGGAGCCTTTCGTCATCTTTCATGCGGACAAGGAGTCACTCAGGACCAGTCCATCCTTCATGCCCAAGGTGGTATCCAGTGTGGCTCTTAATTAATCCATTCATTTGCCAACTTTCTTTCCCAATCCACAGAACAAGGGGGAGAGGATTCTGCATTCATTGGATGTACACAGACAACTTAAATTTTACTTGGACAGGACTAAATCTCGAAGAAAATCTGAACAACTGTTGGTAGCATTTGCTGCAGGGGCAGAGGGAAAGGCTATTTCAAAGCAAACCATTTCCAAATAGATAAGCCATTGTATTAATGTCTGCTATAAGCACCATGGAAAACCTATCCCCCAGGGGATCAGATCCCACTTCACCAGAGTTGCATCTACTACTGCAGCCTTTCTCAGAGGTGTTCCTACCAGGGATATTCTAGATGCCGCTACCTGGAGTTCAGTTCATACTTTCACCAAGCACTATAATTTACCAATCTTCTCTAAATCCAGAGCTGGCTTTGCCACTGCTGTTTTGCAGGGCCTTATAGCCGGTCCTAATGCTGTACAAATCCATCCTCCCAACCATAGCTTTGGGAATCTACCCAAATGTAATGACTGCAACAGTGAAACACGAAGAACATGGTACAGTTGTGTACACTTGCCATAAATGTAGATGTTAGAGTGTATTCACTGTTGCAGTCCTGGTTACCCTCCCTCCAGCCCCCTGTTTATTCTCCTACTATGCATCTCCTTTCTTTCAATACACTTAAAAGCCTTTTTGGTGTATTTGCTTTTGTTTGGAGGTATATTGCTGTGTTTTAAATTTATATATTTTGCTCCCCATTTGGGGGGCACCTGACATCTGAGGCAAGAAAAACTGAGAACATTGTACAGTTGTGTACACTTGCCATAAATGTAGATGTTAGAGTGTATTCACTGTTGCAGTCCTGGTTACCCTCCCTCCAGCCCCCTGTTTATTCTCCTACTATACATCTCCTTTCTTTCAATACACTTAAAAGCCTTTTTGGTGTATTTGCTTTTGTTTGGAGGTATATTGCTGTGTTTTAAATTTATATATTTTGCTCCCCATTTGGGGGGCACCTGACATCTGAGGCAAGAAAAACTGATGTAATGCCAACAAATTGTATTCTTGGGAGCAAGCTTGAACACAACTTCCCAGATGGCCTACCTCACACCAGAGAAACAAGTTTATTTGATGGCCTCCTTGAAACTACTGGCCACAAAGACCCAGCTATCTGCAAGGAAAATACTGCAAGCACTGGGGTTCATGGCCTCTTGCATCCTACTAATTCCATATGCAAGACTGCATATGAGGAAACTACAATGGTATCTAAAAAGCCTATGGTGTCAACATTCTCAGGACCTGGAATCAATGACCCCTATCTTTTCTTGTATAAAGACAGAGTTCCTTTGGTGGGCAGAGGCCTGCTACCACAACAAGGGACTGCCATTCACTCTACCCCTGCCACCCAAACCCTAACAGATGTATCAGACTATGCACGGGGGGGGGGGGCTCACTTGGCAGGGCAGTGCATTCAGGGCAAATGGAACCAAAGTCAAATGCACCTGCATATCAATCAATCAAGAAATGTCATTTGTACAGAATTCTCTGACTGCCTTCAAGGACCATATTCTTCCAGGACAATTGTTAGTAAAGACAGACAGCACCGCCGTGATGTGGTACGTAAACAAGCAGGGGGAAGACACTCGTACCCTCTCTGCAGACTAGCCATGGCTCTATGAAACACAGCCTTGAGCTACCAAGTGCACCTTACAAGCTCAATACCTGCCAGGCAAGCTAAATTAATTGGCAGACGACCTAAGGAGAAAGCTCATAGACCCACATGAGTGGAAACTGGAACCAAAGATATTCAACATTTTGAGAAACAAATTGGGGAGCCCAGAGATACTACCAATAGGACAAATTCTGCACAAGGATTCCCCACAGTCAAGCTTGGAAAGTGGATGCCCTATCCTTCTCCTGGGAAAGGCTCTCAGTTTATGCCTTTCCCCCTCTGCCTCTCCTCTTGAAAGTTCTGCTAAAGATCAAGCAGGACAAGCCAAGGACAATTCTCATTGCACCAGACTGGCCATGCCAACACTGGTGCACCCCCTCTTGTGCAGTATATCACTGCTGGAACCATGGCACCTGCCTCAGACCCCTTCCCTGCTGTCCCAGCAGGAGGGCCAGATTCTGCGCCCTCAGCTTCAAACACTAAACCTTGGCAAATTACCTGAGCTCTCCAATACCCTCCCTCAGTAAACAAGTACTGCATGTCATTCTGGAAGCAAGGAGGCCAAGTACTAGAAAATCCTATGCTGAAAAATGAGGAAAGATACTGTTCCTGAAGCCAGACTCAGGGATGGGGCACAACAGTACCCAGCTTCCTGCATATTCTTCGATACTTAACAGAGATGCTCCACAAGGGCCTTTCCTTCTCATCTATTACAATTCATGCCTCAGCCATTTCAGCACATTACAATACTGAGCCACTCCTCTTCTCTCACACCCTGCTGTAGCAATTCCTCAGAGGGGCCAAAATTTTAAGACCACCCAGGAGAGACCCTACTCCAGCCTGGGACCTTAACTTTGTATTGGAAAAGCTCACTCTACCTCCTTTTCTGCCAGCTGCAACTGCAAAGTTGAAATTCCTTTCTTGGAAAACAGCCTTCCTTCTAGCCATCACTTCAGCAGGAAGAGTGTCTGAATTACAGGCCCTCATGACAGTGGAGCCCTTCATCATCTTCCATGCAGACAAGCGTGTCCCTCAGGATCAATCCTTCCTTTATGCCCAAGGTGGTATCCAGTGTCGCCCTTAATCGGTCCATTCATTTGCCAACTTTCTTTTCTAATCCACAGAACAAAGGAGAACCAATACTGCACTCTTTGGAAATGCACAGACAACTTAGGCTTAGTCCTGTCCAAATAAAATATATCAGGAAAACTGAACAGCTGCTAAGTTGCCTTTGCTGCAGGGGCAGAAGGGAAGACCATTTCAAAGCAAACCATTTCTAAGTGGTTAGGCCATTGCATTTATTTCTGCTATAAGTACCATGGAAAGCCTACCCCACAGGGGATAAGATCACATTCCACCTGGGCTGCATTACTTCAGTAACTTTTCTCAGAGTTGTTCCAACCAGGGACATCCTAGAAGCTGCTGCCTGGAGCTCTGTACATACCTTCACCAAGCATTACCACTTGCCTATTTTTTCAAAATCCAGAGCTGGTTTTGCCACTGCGGTCTTGCAGGGCTTAATAGCTGGTCCTAATGCTCTCTGCCTCCTCCCTTCCTTAGCTTTGGGAATCTACCCAAATGTAATGACTGCAACAGTGAAACATGAAGAACATAGTACAGTTGTGTACACTTACCATAAATGTAGATGTTAGAGTGTATTCACTGTTGCAGTCCTGGTTACCCTCCCTCCAGCCCCCTATTGACTATATCTCTATTCTTGTTTACTATGCTGAAAGCTTTTTGGTGTATTTGCTGTTTTGTTGGAGGTGCAACCTTGTATACAATTGCTTCCCGTTATGGGGGGCACCTGACATCTGGGGCAAGAAAAACTGATGTAATGCGATCTGCTGCATGCCTTATACCCCTGACTACCTGACATCATGGAAGACGAGACAGCAACCGACGCAGGACCCAAGACATTGATAATCAGGCCAACTAAGGGCTACTGCAAGCAGATAAACCAAATGTGATGACTGCAACAGTGAATACACTCGAACATCTGCATTTATGCTAAGTGTACACAACTGTACTTTCTCACTCGTGAATTGCTGGAACAAGTTCTTCAGGATCAACTCTACAATACTGGCTTTGCCACTACTGCTAAGTGCTATTCTAGTAACTGTGAAATTATTTTTTTCAGCAACTGAATGCTCCCCAAACTCTCACCAAACACACCTTCACTGCCCCACAGTCGGAGAAGCTATTGAGGGATGGTAGAATAGATAACCTGACTTACTTCAACCAGTTATATCCCTAAAGCATGTTTGACGCAAGGAATAAGAAGAAAAAAAGTGTAAGGAAACTGAAATGGAACAACTTGGCACATTAACATAATTGTTCTAGAAAAGCAGTGCATTTCTTTTTTAATCCACAAATGCATAATGGCTTTTAAAAAGAGGGAGAGGCACGGGCGCCCCTGTGCTTAGTCTAAATCCACCACTGTGAGTGTGTCTTAAAATAAGATGTGGAGGGAACAGAACAGTTTAAATTTCTCCAAGTTCCATCTGCCAGGTAGAAAACACAGGGCAAGCAAGCGGCTGCTCAGCTGCAAATGTGGAAGTTTGTTTTTTTATACAGGGCAAGCCACTGCTTAGCTGGGAATGCAGAAGTGGAAGTCTGTTTTTTTGTTTGTTTTGTTGTACTGAGAGTGAACTGCGTAGCCTTTTCTTTTCAGTACAGGAAGGATGGTCAGCATGCTGCTAAAGTAGGTCTCGCCCTACAGTTCCAGTGCCTATAGTGGCTGGTGAGATTGATTTGTTTGCTAAGTAGATGTTTTGTGTTTCACTGTTGCAATCATCACATTTGGGTTTTCCCTGCCAGGGTAGCCCTCGGCCGGCCCAAATACCAGAGACTTAGTATTTCTGCATCGGTTGCTGTCGCTTGAGGACCGACGTCAGTAGTATAAAGTAAGGCAACCGACGTAATTACATCAGTCTTTCTTGCCTTGAAGCCTGAAGCAGTTTGCATGAATGCAGGTCGGCCGCTACCTGCGTTTTCGTCTCAGAATTGAAGTTGAAGTCTTCTAAAGCTAAGTACCCCGTTGGGGATCCTTTTTTCTTGCACTAAAAGATGTCAGAAAAAGTTAATAATGGTCTCTCCTGTGGAAACCAAATACCACACCGAGACTTCCTCTCCTACTGCGTCACTTGTTTAGGCCCAGACAACGTCTCCAATTTCTGCTTCTGTGATGTGTTCAACTCCAGAACTATCAGTCGTCTGACTCTTACTGTAGCCAAATATTTTCATTTACAGTCCTCTAATTCCGATATGGCTTCAGTAAGCCATCAGCAGCAGATCTTCCGAAAAAATGTAAAGATAAAGACAGAGACAGACCGCACAGGTCCAAACCTACCGACGATGCTTCCGTTAAGCTAGTCAGTTTTATGGTACTCTGAGTCACTTCCTCAGTCCCTGATGCCTGCTTCAGTTGATTTGCAGGCCGCTACCGAGACCCTTTCGGAGTTCGGTATGCTGCAAAACCCTTTTTCGACTAAGGATCCTGCAGTCATCTCTACTTTGGATGGGTCCAGAGCTGCTGAGCAGGCACTGGTTTCCGAGGAAGTCTTTCGCACTACCAAATCTCGACACAAACCAACATCTTCTTTCGCGACTATTGTTCAATAGGACCGTTTTATAGGTCCGGGGTTTGAACCACACCAAAGGAACACACGACCCACTCTCGGGCGCCTGTTACCTTTCCTCAGTCTCAAATGCTTAAAATGGTGGAAGACCTTATCATGCTGGTCAGGGGAAGCCAAGCTACCCCCTCAAAAAGGAATAGAGATCTGTCCCCTGTGGTTTTGTCTGAACAAGAGTCAGATTAATCTGATGCATCTGACTATGAAGACGTGCAACCCCTCTCCACTTATGAGGATTCTGATGCAGAGGACTCCATTCCTTCAGCCTCTCCTCCAGAGATTTTTTCCTTTGGGGAAACCCTGCATACCTTAAGGGAGCATTTCCAGTGGGAGAGTCAGGACTACCCTCAGTCTCTAAAGAGACTTGGGGAATTCCTAGATCTTCCGCAACACAGACCGTTGGCCATCCTCCCCACAGTCCTGGATGTTGTGGATGATGATTTCCTTGAATCCAGCTCAACTCAGGATGCCCTACGTCCTGCTCCCAGAAAACCAGACTGGTACTACAGAGTCCCTGACTCTCACAAATATCTTTTTAAAAATCCAACAGCTGACCCTGAGGTAATTTCTCAAGGGCCTAAAGGGATTTAAAGCATCCTCTGCAATGAATCCAACCCCCTCAGACAGGGATTTCCAAGCATTGGACAGATGGGGTAAAAAAGTATACACCTCAGCTACTCTTGCTATCAGGGCACTAAATTGTCAGTTACATATGCTGAAATTTCAGCAACATACCTTGCAACTCCTTAAACAAAAAATGTCTTCCTTTCCTGTTTGGGCAGAATCTAAAGATTTACAAGACTTAATGTGTTCTGCAAGTCAAGTAACTAAACACACACTGCACTGTGGCTTTGACGCCCAAGAAGCTTCTTTTATGGCAGCAGCCACTGGATCTATCATTCGAAGACATGCATAGCTTAAGGAACAACCCCTGCCAGACCATGTCAAAATCTAAATTGTTGGATGCCCCCTTGCACAAAGATAACGTATTTGGCACTAAGGCAGAAGAGGTCTTAAAGATGGAAGAAAAAGCAAAATCTATGCAAACAGTTAAGGATTTCATACAGGTCCAGCCCACTAGGTTCAGCTGATATTGTCCCTCCAAGCACTGATTCTTTCCTGCTCAGAGTAAACCGGTCCAGCCTAGGTCCTGTGGAAACCATTTCCAAATGGATAGCACACTGCATCCATTTCTACTACAAACAGCATGGAAAGCCTCCCCCCAAGGGGGTCAGGACACACACCACATTAGCAGCCTCCACCTCTGCAGCTTACCTCAGAGAAGTTCTTACCGGGGACATCCTGGAGGCTGCCACCTGGATATCTGTTCACACTTTTACCAAGCATTACCACCAGCCTCTCTTCTCCAAATCCAGGGCAGGGTTTGCCTCTACAGTCTTGCAGGGCATCCTAGCCAGCCCCTAGTTCCTTGACTGCCTTCGCCCATTTCCTCAGCTTTGGGAAGCTACCAAAATGTGATGACTGCAACAGTGAAACACGAAGAACATAGTACAGTTGTGTACACTTAGAATAAATGTAGATGGAGTGTATTCACTGTTGCAGCCCTGGTTTCCCTCCCTCCGTCCCCCTTTAGTCTTTCTCATTTTATTACCATTCTTCCTTGTTGTTCTCCTTTCCTTACAAGGGACATATTGGTATCTTTTTTCCACTGGTGGGGTTCTTCCACCAGAGTCTGGCTTCCTACTTTGGGGGCTCCTGACAGGTTAGGGCAAGAAAAACTGATGTAATGGCATCGGCTGCCTTACTTTACACTACTGACGACTTGACGTCTGTCCTCAAGCGACAGCAACCGACGCAGAAATACTAAGTTTCTGGTATTCGAGCCAGCCGAGAGCTACCCTGGTAGGGATAACCCAAATGTGATGAGTGCAACAGTGAATACACTCTTAACATCTACATTTATGGTAAGTGTACACAACTGTAGTTTTTTATATTGTGGAGGGGAGTATTGGCTAGAAATTAAGATTTGGATTAGCCTAGTTGGGTGGGGGTTGGAAGAGAGGTGAAGTAGTGGAACTGATGAGAGACCGCACTGTTTGGATGAAATAAGAGTTCATTTGGGAGGGGATTGTGTCTTTCTAATTTTTTTGGTTGTGGAAGATAGGGTAGGTGAGTGATCTGGGTGAAGTCAGAAGTTTGGGTTATTTTGATACTTGGGTTGTATGTTTATAGTGGTTCTGTTTATCAGCTTTATGCTGCTTTGTAAGGTTTCTTAGTTGCCTAAAAGCAGGTAGATTACTTCTAGTTTTTAGCCATTCCTTCCAGGCTCTCCTTTTGAATTAAATATTTCATTTCTTTGATTAATCATGATTCTGGGTTCTATTTGACTCATTTGGTAGAAATTAGAGCAAGGTTATTTTGTATTTTTAAGGTTTGGTTGAAATGTTAAGAATGAGATGGCTTTGTCTAGCAGAAGGAATTTTAGCATGTTCAGTTTATCATGTCAGATGTTTGATAAATGTCTTTGTCAAATCCTATGGTTATCCTTGTATTATAGATGGTTTGGTGGAAGTTTAGGTCTCTGATTGTGATGGTCAATTATGGAAAACCTCCAGATTTAAGATATTGATTTGATCTGTTGGTATGAAACCAATCAAGGGTTGATTGCCTATTGGTGATGTGATCCAAGTCATCATTCATCACCATAGGGTCTAGGATCTGATATCGGATCTGAGCTGGCAACATACTACAGACGAATCCAAGGCTCTAGCTCCTCTCATGATGCCGTGCTGCCCTCTAACCCCCAGATCTCGTTTGCTGTGTTTTCTGTGCAGATGCAGTTCTTTGGCTTTGGCTTAGAGATAAGTGCTTTCTTATTTTCTTGTAGTTTAGTGTAGTTGGGTGTAGTTTTAGTGGGTTTTGATGGTGTTTTCCACCTTGTAGTACCTCCCTCCCGTTAGTGTAGTCTGTTAGGGAGCTTAGTTTAGTGTGAGTTTTGGCAATTTTCCCATAGCTGGTAGGGCTTGGCTGTTAGGGTATTTGTTTTGTGTGCGTGTTTCTTTGCATGGTTTCCTAGCTTAGTTATGACTGATAAGCCGTCTGGCTTTAAGAAATGCTCCTTGTGCAGTTGGAAGATGCCCAAATGCAACTTGCACGAGGAGTGCTTGTATTGCTTTGGCGCTCTGCACCTGGAAACTGAATGCGACATATGTGCTGCATTTAACCCCAGGGACTTGGCAGAGCACCACAACAAGATCTGTTGAAAGTTCTGACTTGGTGGGGGGGGTGCCCTTTGTTTCCCCCTCAAAGGCTTCCTCTACAGATCCATAGAGGAAGACCCCTTCCTCTCAGCAGATTCTTTCTATGAAACAGCGAGTATTGGATCCAATCCCAGCACGGTCAGTCTCTGATCCAAGATCTTTAGAGCAGAGAGCCATGGAGCTGTCTCCTGGATCCAGATCAGAGGCCCTCGAATCCAACCAGGGTCAGGCCAGCCTTGGCCCCAACCAGTTTGTCTGATCTGATCACTGTTGGCTCACCCTTTGGGTCCAACAGGATCATCTGATCAGAGTATAGTTTAGGAGGAGGTCGCTGTTCCATCTATCTCAAGACAAGGCAGTTCATTCAGTTCTGAGACCTCTGAGCCGAACCCTGGAACATCGCAGTAAATCCAGGAGATCTCTCCAAGTCTCTCACCCTCTGATGTGGATAGGATAAGGAGCTTCCTCAAGGCTCATATAGAGTTGGGGCACCTGGCTTCCCCTGCGCATCCAGCTAGGGTTGTTTTACCCCTCCCTGTTACCCATTCTTTTCTTCCAACCCTGGTGGCTTTTGAATCTCTGGAGCTAGACACCCTCTGTCAGATTCCAGCGAGGCAGAGTATCCCTGCTTTCTCGACACCCCCCCCCCCCCCCCATCATGGTCTCTGGCTTGTTCTGTTCCTCCCCCCTTGGAGCAGTGTAAGCCCTGTGCCGGAGTGGTCGATGTCAGCTCCGCTGGGGTGGCGTCTTGTACCGTTTTCTTGGACTGGCCCCTTCTCCTTGATGCTTCGGCCTTTGATAGCTCCAGACTGGCATCCAGGGGTTGTGGTCCTGTTTGGACTCTTCCCTCCTCTCTGGGGGACTTCTCCCTCAGACATGGGGGATGGGGCCACTTCCAGCCCCTCTGGTTTTTAAGTGGTAGAGAGGACCTTCTCCAGGGCTGGGGATTCATCTACTGCACCCTCCTGGTCCTTCCCTGCCTCTCTACTTTGGCTGGTGAAACCTCCCATCCTGTCCAATGTCAGCCCTCCCGTTTGAGCTTTCAAGGGGTTCCCGCCTCTTTGGGAATCCCTGCCTCTTCAGAGTCCTCCCCGGAGCCCTCCACAGAGGAGGTACCTAGTAAGAGGAAAGTGCAAGAGGAGCCACTTGGGCTCCAAAGTGGAGTCCCTCACCTAGGACACAGATCTTGATGGAGAGAGGACCCCCCCCCCAGATCTTCACCTGCCTGTCCCCTTTGGGGACATCCTTCAAATCTTGAAGCAGAAGAGCAGATGGTCTCCCCAACCCCTTCAAATCTTGAAGCAGAAGAGCAGATGGTCTCCCCAACCCCTGTGTTCCTTGTTTCCGAAGGCTTTCGGGACTGGCCCGTCTACTTTCCTGGCTGTTGTCGTCCACCCCCCACACCACTCCCCTACTGCTGAAGACATAATAGATTTGATTACTAGCAGGGCCTGGAAGAGGAGCCCGACATGATGGAGCCAATCCCAAAAAGAGCAGGAAAGTTTATTAGCTCTCCTGCAGACCATTCTTTCTGGAGAAAAGATGTCCCAGTCGATGCCATTGTGATTGCCCCTGCCACCAACAAGGAGCTGGCAGAGCAGAGCTCCACAGTCCATCCCTTAAACAGGGAGTCCTGGACAATAGACCATTTTGGGAAGTGTGTATCCCTCAGATACTTTTGGACTGAGAGCAGTTAATTACTTGGCACACTTTACCCACCTCCAAAGGGATTTGATCGAGGAGCTTTCCACTTAGTTGTTGCTGGTGGTGGAGTTTAAGGAGGCATCTCCCAGGCTATCCACTCTGACTTCCCTTGCAAATTCCTCAATGAGGTTAATTTCTAATGCTGTAGAAGATACCTCTCGAGCAGCAGGTGTGGGCATCGCTGTGAGTCATCGTGCCCGGTTACTTTTATGCCAGTATGCCCCTTCTCCCTCAGCACAAGCCTTTAGCCATTCCCCGTTTTAGACATTGTGGATGATGTGTTTTCGGAGTCAAGCCTGACCCCTGACTCCTTACCTCCAGCTGCCAGTAAACCTGATTGGTATTACAGGGTCCCTGACACTCATAAATTTTTATTTAGAAACCCTGCTGCTGATCCAGAAACTATTTCACTGGGTCCAAAGGGATATAAGACCTCAACAGCAAAAAACCTACCCCCTCCGACAGAGATTCAAGGGCACTGGACAGATGTGGAAAAAAGGTTTATACATCTGCAACCTTAGCAATCAGGGCCTTAAACTGTCGATTTCATATGCTTAAGTACCAACAACATGTTATGGGATTGCTGAAACAGAAAATGATGATTTCAGAATGTGCAGAAAATAAGGAATTGCAGGAATTATTGCTTGCAGCTGAACAAGTTGGAAAGCATACTTTGCAATGTGGTTTTGATTCTTTAGAGGCCTTCTGCAGAGCCGCAGTTACTGGATCTGTGATTAGGAGGCATGCCTGGTTAAGGGAACAAAATTTGCCAGATCATGTTAAAGCTAAATTGCTAGATGGACCTTTACAGCATGATTCTCTGTTTGGTATTAAGGCAGAAGAGGTTTTAAAGAAAATGGAAGACAAAGCTAAATCTATGCAAACTGTTTTTCTTGCAGCCACCAAGATTCAGTAGACACTGGCCTACAAAAAAATGGTCCTTTCCTGTCAGACAGAGCTCAAAGGGGCAATTCCAGATGCCCTAAGGGTTTCGGGTACCGGGCTCAAGACTCATATAGATCAAAGCAATGGGGCGCATCCACCTCCAAATCTGGAGGAGATAAAGTGCAAACCTACAGAAAGCAATCCCAATGACTTCCCTCTGCCTACACCAAGCACTTATCTTTTGGCAGCACCCATACGGGGAAAATTAGCACTTTTTGCTCAAAATTGGCAGTTAATAACCCAGGACAAGTGGGTACTAAACATCGTATCACAGGGATACAGATTCCATTTCCACACTCTGCCAATGACAAATGGTTGGCCAGATCTGCCAAAAAATAAATGGGCAGAGGCACAGAAACAGGTTACGTCCCTCATGGATATGAGGGCCATTCAGACAGTACCAGAACAGGAAAAAGGACAAGGTTTTTACTCAAGACTTTTCTAGGTACCCAGAAAGGACAAGGCCTGGCAGCCAGTACTGGATTTATCGATTTTGAACACATACCTGGACATTCCAAAATTCAAAATGCTCACTCTGCAACAGCTTCTGCCCATGCTGGGCAAGAATGCGTGGCTGGTGACTTTAGACCTAAAAGAGGCATATCTGCATGTCCCAGTAAGACAGTCGTGCAGAAGATACCTCAGATGCAAGCCTGGCTTAATGCTTTACCAATTCTCTGCACTGCCCTTTGGCTTATCTACTGCACCCAGGGTCTTTACAAAGTGCCTGGCACCAGTAATTGCATTTTGCAGACAAAGTAGTATTCAAATATATCCTTACTTGGACGACTGTCTCATTCAAGCAGAGAATAAGGACTCTCTTCTGTGACACTTGGCGTTTGTGAAAAGGCTTCTAACATGCCTAGGGTACACAATAAATGAAAAGAAATCACAGCTGGTACCTTCTCAAAAGATAACATTCCTGGATGCAAGCTTGAATACAACTGCCCAGATGGCTTACCTCACGCCAGACAAAGGCAACTGACTACTTACTTCAAACTGATGGCAACAAAAACCCAGTCTTCTGCAAGACAAATCCTTCAGGCTCTGGGCTTCATGGCATCCTGCATCCTACTAATTCCGTATGCAAGACTGCATATGAGGAAACTTCAATGGTACCTAAAAAGTTTATGGAGTCAACATTCACACAGTCTGGAAACAATGATTCCTCTCATCCCCTGCCTGCAGCAGGAGTTTCTGTGGTGGGCAAAGGCCTGTTACCAAAACATGGGACGGCCCTTCACTCTACCCCCTGCAAGCCAAACCTTAACAGACTCATCAGATTATGCCTGGGGGGCCCACATGGCAGGAAGATGCATTCAGGGCATATGGGCACCAAATCAAATGCATCTACATATCCACCAGAAAGAGATGCTAGCTGTTCAAAATGCCTTAACAGCTTTCAAGGACTTGCTTCATCCAGGACAACTACTGATTAAGACGGACAACACCACAGTCATGTGGTATATAAACAACCAAGGGGGCACACACTCGTACCCCCTTTGCAGATTAGCCATGGCACTGGGGACACAGCTTTGACCTACCAAATAAATCTTCAAGCTCAATTCCTGCTAGGAAAACAAAACACTCTGGCAGATGATTTAAGCAGAAACCTTATGGATCCTCACGAGTGGAAACTAAATCCACAAGTCTTCAGCCTGATAGCAGAAAAATGGGGGAGCCCAGACATAGACCTATTTGTCTCTCCTCAAAATTATTAACTGAAAAGATTCTGCACAAGGACTTATCACAGACAAACATGGAAAGTGGACGCGGTATCCTTCAGTTGGAAAAACCTATCAGTTTACACCTTTCTTCCACTGCCTCTTCTACCCAAGGTCCTCCTAAAAGTCGGACAAGAGAAGCCAAAGATGATTTTAATTGCCCCGGACTGGCCCCACCAATACTGGTACCCAGTCCTAAGGAACTTGCCTCAATACCCAGCTTGGACCTTGCCTCAATACCCAGCTTGGACCTTGCCTCAATACCCAGCTTGGACCTTGCCTCAATACCCAGCTTGGACCTTGCCTCAAAGACCACAACTACTGTCCCAGCAAAACAATTGGATCCTGCACAATCAACTACAGACTCTGAACCTGGCAGCATGGCTAATCCTGTAATCATACAGACGACATCTCTCAGTAAAGATGGATGTCATTTTGGAAGCCAGAAGGCCTAGTACTAGAAAATCTTATTCCGACAAATGGAAGAGATTCTGTGCTTGGAATCAAGCACAAGGAACTGATGCAGCAGAACCACATATTCCTCAGATGTTACAATACTAACTGAGATGCCTGACAAAGGCCTATCTTTCTCATCAATCAAAATCCATGCCTCTGCCATTTTGGCTCATTACAATACAGAGCCACCAATCTTTTCTCATCCTTTACTAAAGCAGTATCTTAGAAGAGCCAAAGATTTAAGGCCTCCTAGATCACCATTACCTGCATGGGGACCTCCATTATGTGTTGGAAAAGCTCACCTTGCCTCCATTTGAACCAGCTGATATAAAATTCTTATCATGGAAAACAACTCTGCTACTAGCAATTACTTCAGCAAGAAGAGTTTCAGAGCTGCAGGCCCTCATGGCTGTAGAGCCTTTCATCATATTTTACCCAGACAGGGTGTCTCTGAGGACAAATCCTACTTTTATGCCTAAGGTCGTTTCTAGTGTGGCTCTTAACCAAATAATTCATCTGCCAACTTTTTATCCAAATCCACAGAACAAAGGGGAGAGAATTCTGCATTCCTTGGACGTACACAAACAGCCAAGATTCTACTTGAGCAGGACTAAAGCTTTAAGAAAAACTGAGCAATTACTAGTGTCATATGCTGCAGGATCAGAAGGAAAGGCTATTTCAAAGCACACAATTTCAAAGTGGATAAGCCATTGCATCTGTTTCTGCTACTTACACCATGGCAAACCTGTGCCCAAGGGCATTGGGTCTCACTCCACCAGGGCTGCAGCTACTTCAGCAGCTTTTCTCAGAGGAGTACCAACAAAGGACAGTCTAGAGGCTGCTTCTGTTCACACCTTTACAAAGCATTACCATTTGCCTCTCTACTCTAAGTCCAGGGCAGGCTTTGCTGCTGCAGAGCCTTATAGCCTCACCTAATGCGGTTTAGCTCCAGCCTCCCAACCATAGCTTTGGGATTCTACCCAAATGTGTAATGACTGCAACAGTGAAACACGAAGAACATAGTATAGTTGTGTACACTTACCATAAATGTAGATGTTAGAGTGTTTTCACTGTTGCAGTCCAGGTTACCCTCCCACTATCCCCCTGTCATGCTACAGTTATTCTTTCCTTCTCTATCTTCTACAACCTATGTGATGTATTTGCTTGTAGATGAAAGTAAAGTTTATATTGATGCATGTACACACACACACACACACACACACACACACACATATATATATATATATATATATATATATATATATATATATATATATTTAGAATATTGCTACCTTTTTGGGGGCACCTGACATCAGGGGCAAGAAAAACTAAAGAAAATGGCGTTGGCTGCATGTTTTATACCCCTGACGACCTGACGTCATGGAAGAGAAGACAGCAACCAATGTAGGACCCAAGACTTTGGAATTCAGGCCGATTGAGGGCAACCTGCCAGCAGATTACCCAAATGTAATGACTGCAACAGTGAATACACTCGAACATCTACATTTATGGTAAGTGTACACAACTGTACTTTCAGAGTCCTACCCTTTGGTCTCACCACAGCCCCCCAGATGTTTACCAGATGTATGGCAGTGGTAAGCGGCTCACCTGTGGCTGTAGGGTTTTCAGGTTTTTTCCGTACTTTGATTGGCTCCTCACAGCATCTTCAAGGCATCGGATGCTACAAGTGATCCATTATGTTCTTCCCCTCTTCCATCAGTTGGGATCATGTCAGCCTTGCAAAATCCAATCTGGTCCCCACACAGCAGTTGGAGTCTAACAGAACTATGAATTCCATTTCAACGATTGCAGCTTTACCTCTACTCAGGGTTCAGTTGATCTGGGAACAGGTCATGCAGATCTTAGACCTGTCGTGTCCCCTGGTTAACTTGGTTTTTCGAACCCTGGGATCTGTGGCCTCTGCCAGTCATCTTTTTCCCCTAGCAAGGTACCACATGCGAATGTTGCAGTGGATGTTAATGGTTCAGTGGTCAGCTATAATTCATCCCCTGTCCATGACCATAAAACCGACGCCTGTGTGCAGACATCACCTCCTTTCGTGGCTTCAAGCTCAGGATCTCAGTCTAGGCAGGCCCTTTTCTCTCTCTCTGCCCAAGGCCACAGTGACCACAGTTGCTTCCTTGTTTGGAGTGGGTTGGGGGGCATTTTCCGGGGAAGTCCGTTCAAGGTGCATAGTGCTCTGTAGAGACCAAGTTGCACATAAACATCCTAGAGATGAGAGCAGTTCTTCTGTTGCAAGCCTTTCAGGACTGCCTCCCTCAAGGGAAGATTGCAATTCAGACAGACAACACAGCTGTGGTCTGGTATGTCAGCAAAAATAGGGGAACACACTATCTTACCCATTATGTAGAGAGGTCATGAGAGCGTGGGAATGGGCAATGCCCTCTAGGTACTTCCTTCTTGCAAGGCATATACCCAGGGTTCCATCGTGTTGGCTGCCGGGCTCAGCAGATTGATCTTGAGTCCTCACGAGTGGTCCCTCAATCCTTAAGTGGCGAAGCAGATTTTTAACCATTGTGGTCAGCCTTGCTGCCATCTTTTTGCCTCCTCAGCCAAACACAAATGCAGCAGGTACTTCGCCCTGATCCTCCTTTTGGGGAGTCGCCATGGGATGCTCTGGACACGATAGGCCTTCGGGTCTGCTGTACGCCTATCCCTCCTGTTCCTTTAATTCCCAAGGTTCTGCAGAAAATGCAATACCTCTGGACATCTCTTATCCTCATTGCCCCTTTCTGGCCTCGTCAACCATGGTTCCCCTTCATTGGGTCTCATATGAAGTATCCACCATGAGCACTTGAATCCCTGTCAGGATCTGAATTCCCATCCATTGGGGCTTGCTCTCCCAAACCTTTGGACCCTTTGTCTAACTGTATGGGTTCTCTTAATTCCAGTGATTCTGAAACAGTCTAGAATAGCATCTCCTCTTTAAGCGTATTATTCTAGTCTTCCAGAAACTCTTCCATTAGAAAGGTTTATAGTAGTAAGTGGAAAAGGTTGTCTTATCTGGGCCAAGAGCAGGACTCTGGATGCCTTTTCTGCTTCAGTTGTTTTTTTGTCCTCCCTTTTCCAAGCAGGAGCAAGTTTCTTTACCATCAAGCTACAGTTGACTGTGATTTCTAACTTTCACAAGAACACTGAGTCTGCTTTTTCATCTAGGCTTTGTAAAGCATTTATGAAGGGGACCTTCCTACTTAGACCACCAATTAAGGATCCCGCGCCTCCTTGGGACCTTGCGTTGGTTTTGCAGTCTCTGACTAGGAGTCCTTTTGAGCTTGCTAATTCCTGCCATCTCAAATTCCTGTCTTGGAAGATGACTTTCCTGGTTATTACCTCAGCCAGGAAGGTTTCAGAACTGCAAGCTGTTACCATTACTCCTCCTTGCATGATCTTTCACAAGGACCGTCTCTCTCTCTCAGGACGAATCCTCTTTTTTGCCCAAGATGATTTCAGAATCTACTCTGAACCCGTGTATTCAGCTACCGGTGTTCTTCCCAAGTTATTCCAACAGAGTGCATTCTATATACCTTGGATATACACAGTCAATTATGGTTCTACCTACATAGGACCAAAGGTTTTTGCAAGTCTAAGCAGCTGTGTGTGGCCTTTTCCTGTAATAGATGTGATCTTCTGGTTTGTAAGGTCACTCTCTAAATGGATCTCTAGCTGCATCTCCACAGTCTACACCCATAGCCATCTTGAGGTTCCACGAAGAATCGAGGCTCATTCTACAAGGTCCGTGGCTGCTACCTCAGCTTTTTTGGCCAGGCTTTCTATTGATGACATTTATGCGGCTGCCACTTGGTCTAATCCTCACACATTTATATCTCATTACAAGATAGATTTGATTTTTAGGACCAGGGCTTCCTTTGGCTCCACAGTGTTCTGGAATGTCCTTCCTTGAGGCCCCCCAGGATAAATGGTAGCTGGGGGACTCTGACCCTATAATGATGAATGATGACTTGGATAACATCAGATAGTGTTATGTACTTGGTATCTGTGTTATCCTACGTCATCATATTTTTTCCTCCCACCATCCCACTACCTTTTTGTTCGTGGAGGAAGTTGGAGTGTTTTCTTTCCAGTCGTGCAGGAGTGGCCTTTAGAAACACGACAGCAAACTCGATTTGAAGGTTAGAGTGTAGCAGGGCATCATAGGAGAGGAAGGACCTAGAGCCTTTCATCAGTCTGTATGTTGCCGGCTCATCTGATATTGGATCCTGAATGAATACAGGGAAAGTATAGCTCTGGTGGCAGTTTTTAAGTAATTTATAGGAAAACAGCATCTGGTGAGTTTAGTTTGTGTGATATTTTGCTCAGTAGCTGCCTGTCTATATTCAGGTTACTTGCTGTAATTGTTTCAGGTGAGATTTGGCTTGTGTGTTTTTTTGTGTTTGTCTCTAGTAAGAGTGTGTGATTAATTAGGTGACCGTAGAAGTTGTATATGAAGGATGTTTTTTTGTTGAAATGTTAACACGGAGAAAATATGGCTGAGATGCATCGTTTTACTTTGCTAATTTGGAGGTGGCATGTTAGTAATTCTGCATTACTTAAAGTGGGTACAGACGGGGCAAAAGGAAATGAGGGAGTTATTTTTGCAGATTGCTAAAGCCTTTGATGCCCCCAAGGATAGTGCCTTTTATAGGCAGTGTCCATCTGATGGACATTTCAACCTAGTAAATCTAATTTGGAACACATTAATGCAGGCTTTCCTCTGTCAGGAGTATTTACAAAAATGCCGGAATTTGAGGCTGTCCTGCAATTTGAACACATTTCATATACGTATAGTTACAGAAACATGGTTTCAGTGCAATGAAAGCACTCCCTCTATTCCTGGGCATAACACCAATCACATCTCAAGACCTACTGGTGATTGTGGGGGAAATATATGTATTTGTCAAGGATATCCTCACCTTACTGGTTCCTTAGGACACCACATTTGAACTCCTAGAGGTCAAAATCACCATAAGCAGGACTAATTACTACTTCATATCCAGGTATAGAACATCCTTTGTGTTCTGCCTTCTGAACATGATGGCTAGTCTTAACACACTAGCTGAAACTGCCATTAAACCCAATACCTTTCTAATGGGGGACTTCAGCTATCCATCAATAAACTGACCTACACTGCCACTGGTCAGCATGCCCAGTGCTTTCTTGGCAGTATAAATGCTAATTCAGTTTCACAGATAGCTGTACTACTGGTGGGCCCAATTTCCTTGCTCTAGTCCTCCCAAATATGATCACTTCCTGCACACTTGCAAAATGTATATTCATGCCTTAAGTCAGACCATAAGTTAGTGACAGTCAACATTGTCAGTCTGGAAACAATGATTCCTCTCATTCCCTGCCTACAACAGGAGTTTCTTTGGTGGGCAGAGACATGTCACCAAAACAAGGGACTGACATTCACTCTTCCCCCTGCCACCCAAACCCCAACTACAGACTCATCAGACTATGCCTGGGGGGCCCACCTGGCGGAGAGATGCATTCAGGGCATATGGAGCCCAAAAGAAATGCATCTGCATATCAACCAGAAAGAGATGCTAGCTGTTCAGAATGCCCTGACAGCCTTCAAGGACTTGCTTCATCCAGGACAACTACTGATAAAGACGGACAACACCATGGTTATGTGGTACATATCTCTACCCCCTTTGCAGATTAGCCATGGCCTTGTGGAATGCAGCCTTGACTTACTCATTTTTTGCCAGGAAAACAAAATACTTTGGCAGACGACTTAGGCAGAAATCTTATGGACCCTCACGAGTGGAAACTTGATCCACAAGTCTTCAGCATGATAACAAAGAAATGGGGGAGCCCAGACATAGATCTATTTGCCTCTCCCCAAAATTATCAACTGGACAAATTCTGCACAAGGACCTATCACAGACTAGCATGGAAAGTGGATGCCCTATCCTTCAGTTGGAAAAACCTGTCAGTCTACTCCTTTCCCCCTCTGCCTCTTCTCTCCAAGGTCTTACTAAAGGTCAGACAGGAAAAAACAAAAATTATCCTAATTGCTCCGGACTGGCCTCGCCAGCACTTGTACCCAATTCTAAGGAATATGTCTCAACTCCCTTCTTGGTACTTGCCTCAAATACCTCATCTGCTGTCTCAGCAGAACAATCAAATTCTGCACACTCAGCTCCAAACCCTGAACCTGGCAGCATGGCTGATCATGTAATTATTCAAACACCTCTCAGTAAATCTGTTATGGATGCATTTTGGAAGCCAGAAGGCCTAGTACTAGAAAATCTTATGCTGATAAATGGAAGAGATTCTGTGTTTGGAACCAAGCACAAGGAAACGGTCACAGCAAAACCAAATATCCCTCAGATTTTACAATACTTGGACTGAAATGCTTGACAAGGGCCTGTCCATCTCTTCAATAAAAATACATGCCTCTGCCATCTCGACTCATTACAACACGGAGCCTCCCATCTTTTCGCATCCTCTGCTAAAGCAGCATCTTAGAGGGGCCAAAAATTTAAGGCCTCCCAGAAGATCACCAACTCCTGCATGGGACCTCAATTTTGTGCTGGAAAAACTCACCCTGCCTCCTTTTGAACCAGCAGCTACTGCAGATACAAAGTTTTTATCTTGGAAAACTGCTTTCCTTTTGGCAATCACTTCAGCAAGAAGGGTTTCATAACTACAGGCTCTCAAGGCTGTGGAGCCTTTTATTACATTTTACCCGGACAGGGTGTCCCTCAGGACCAATCCTTCCTTTATGCTTAAGGTGGTATCCAGTGTGGCTCTTAACCAAACTATTCACCTGCCAACATTTTACCCAAATCCGCAGAACAAGGGGGAGTGGATTCTAAATTCATTGGACGTACACAGACCGCTAAGATTCTACTTAAACAGGACCAAATCTCTAAGAAAGTCTGAGCAACTACTGGTGGCATTTGCTTCAAAATCAGAGGGGAAGGCTATATCAAAGCAGGCTATTTCTAAGTGGATAGGCCACTGCATTCGTTTCTGCTACTTGCATCATGGTAAACCTGTACCTAAGGGAATCAGGTCACATTCCACCAGAGTTGCCTCTACCTCAGCAGCCTTTCTCAGAGGAGTTCCAACCAAAGACATTCCAGAAGCTGCTACTTGGAGCTCTGTTCATACCTTCACAAAGCATTATTATTTGCCTCTCTTCTCTAAATCCAGGGCAGGTTTTGCCACTGCAGTTCTGCAGGGCCTTATAGCCACTCCTAATGCTATTTAGTTCCATCCTCCCATCCATAGCTTTGGGATTCTACCCAAATGTAATGACTGCAACAGTGAAACGCGAAGAACATAATACAGTTGTGTACACTTACCATAAATGTAGATGTTCAAGTGTATTCACTGTTGCAGTCCAGGTTACCCACCCGCCATCCCCCTCTTCTATAACTTCTCTTTCCTTCACTATATTCTAAAGCCTTTGTGGTGTACTTGCTTTTAGATGAAGGTAAAGTTTATGTTGCTAAAAGTGCATTTACATATATTGCTGTTTATTACATGTTTTGTTTTTTTTTTTTTTGCTCCCCATTTGGGGGTACCTGACACTGGCAAGAAAAACCTGAATAAAATGGTGTCGGCTGCATGTTTTACACCCCTGACGACCTGACATCATGGAAGAGGAGACAGCAACCGACGCAGGACCCAAGACTTTGTTATTCCGGCTGACTGAGGGCAACCTGCCAGCAGATTACCCAAATGTAATGACTGCAACGGTGAATACACTCTAACATCTACATTTATGGTAAGTGTACACAACTGTACTTGTGTATACAACATATCTAGACCTGACCAGTGCTTTTGACACTATTCCCCATGCAGACATTGACTTGCAAATTTGAATATAAATCATTGTATTGCACAGTGGATAATTAACTGTCCAACTAAACCCGTATGTGGTTAGTCACAGGTACCAATTCTAAAGGCAAAAAAATTATCACAGGGCTCAGTTTTGGGTCCTCTCCTGTTTGGCATGCATTTCTCAGACCTTCAGGCCAGAACTCCTGGACTGTGCTTAACTAAGTTTGCAAACTATCGGTTGCCTCAGAGTTGCTCCATTATGGGTTAGGCCTTGATAACAATTGGTGCAAGGGCAATGATTTTAAATTTACATGCAAAAAAAATGTAGCATAGTTCCTTTTGGTAAACAGTCTCACTTGCCACATAGGAAATGCACCCCCCCCCTTCCAATCAGACACTGTTGTGAGGGATCTAGGCACTAGATCCCTTACTTGACCATATCTCCACAGTTCCGAAAGTCTTTTATCTACCCCATCTGATTTCTAAAGGTGTTTCCTGTACATCCAGAGAAGTCTTTAATTCCCCTTTCCTTGTATCTTTTCAGACCCTTTATTGAATGTAATGCACCTTTTGGCATGTCTTTGCCTAATCATGTCAAACCACTTGAAAGAACTCTTGAGATTCATAACTTAAAAGATTAGTGGCCTCAGTCTTTATCAGGAAAGACTGGCAGCACTTTACTCTTACATTCCTCTGCAGCGGTCTGCACCTAGCCTTTTAAGCCATAAGATATTGGCATTAGTATGGTGATATCTGCTTTACTGTTATGTGCTGGAAATGTCCTGGATTTGGGTGCTGCTAGTTTCTTTGCTGCTATGAGTAGAACCAAGCTGAAGTTTCCAAGAGGGATGTGTAAGTTATATGAAATGTAATAACTGTATGGAGGTTCAAATGTTTAATGTTAAGAAACGGCAAGTATGTTACTTAGCTGATGGGCAGTAAGTAACCAATTTCTCAGTAGCCGTTTGATAATATGCATGTATGTGTATAAGGAATGCTTTGTTATACTTCCACAACTCCGAGTGAGCCAGTCAGGCTAGTCATGTGTACGGGGCAGTGCCAGTTAATGCCAGAGGTATGTGGACTGGTCTGAAAAATGCGTATGCACTTAGCAAATAGTGCAGAGGGTGTGGACAGCATTAGCCAGAATGAGGAGGAGTAAGGACAAAAGCCAGCAAGACACTGGTACAAGCTTACAGTAGCAGTAAAAGATTGGAACATTTTGGAAGGAGAGAGGAACTCTAGAACAGCAACCAGCTATCTTAAACAGGAAGTACAACACCAGGTAAGTTAGAAAAGGATGGCTTGGTCTAAGTATGAAGGGATACACAGGGAGAGCTACAACCCTCCTAGCAATATGCATGGAGATGAATTGACCTTGGGCCTCCTGAGAGAGCTATGTTGCGTGCAAGATGAGGTGCCAGAAGAGGATGCCTTGGGCAGAGTATGAAGGGCTCTACATAATGAGTTGTGACCCTTGTAGAAATATGCAGGAAGATAAAGTAACCCTAGGTAAGAAGCACAGAACCATGTCAGGCAGAAAAGGATGGCTCAAACTGAATAAGAAGGGCTACACAGAGGTGAGTTGAAGGTTGGAACGATATGCAAGGAAGCAAAGCGGCTTTGGATAGGAAGCGTAGCATTAAGCAAGGCAGAGAATAAGCCTCTGCTGAAACAGACTTTGCAAACTGGGGCTGTAAAAGTGCCTCACCATGCACAGATCCAGGGAAGCTAGAGTAGACAATAGCATGCCGTGTTTTACACAGAAGACTGGAGGTTTTGTTGGATAGGTTTCCACCTCCTTTTCATGGCTACATGGAGAAGCCAGCTCATGTCATCAGTGTAAAAGCACAATGACTACCAGAATCCCATGTTGTGCTGAGGCAGAACAAACACTTAGCATGGAAATCTTGTGGGGGATTTGTTTCCCCACACACACAGTATACATAACTCTTCAGAACTGGATTCAGTATTAATCAGACAGGAAGATATATTGTATAAAAACAAAATCCTGTATCTAGGACAACCCAACAAAGGTAGTTACCTTTCAATGTGTTTTATGCAGCCACTACCTGTAACAAAGAAAAAACCTCAAATTTAACAAAATTTTACATATTTACACTTTTCTGCAGTGTGTGATCCAGGTTTTGTTTCATAATACATTGGCATGGCAGCTTTTTGTTCATTTATTTTAAATATATCTGTAGTCATTTTAATAGCATGCAGTTGCCCATGTAAAATTCCACAAGCAATCCTAGGTCTGTGAGAGATCTCATCCTACAGAACTGAAACTTTCTGTTATAGCCAGATGTCCTTCCATTTCACTGTTGCAGTATTCATTACACTAGGGATCTCCTGCCAGGGGTGGCCCGACATCCAGCCAGTTATAGCAAAGCCTTTAGGTGCTTTAAGGTACACTGTACGTTACACACATGCTTGTGTTAGGGCCTAAACGTGACGTCTGGCTGTACCATCCTTAGAACTTTTTTGCCGCCAGTCTGAACACCATCTTTTGGTAGTCCGTCTGAACTCCCTTTCTGTTGCTATTTCACCAAGCCATTACAGATAAGTGCCTCATGGGGGTTTTATTGTCTTATCTAGCTTTTGCTATATTGTTGCTTGTTAGGTTTCATGTCATCCAAGAATGGTAAATGCCAGTGTTGGAGAGAGATTACCCATAAAGACCATCATGAACAGTGTCTGTTTTGCCTTGCCTCGTCACACAACCATATGCCCTGTCTGTCAAGCCTTTGTTCCCAAGACCCTCCATATTAGGCTTTCTTCTTTGTTGCTTTATCATGAGAATCAGTTTTGAGCTTTTTGCTAAACACACTGTGGAGGGAGCTTCCTGATGTGAGAGACAGCCGTCTGGGAAGAAGGCCAAGAAATTTAGGCTGGAATCTTCGGCAGTACAGCCTCCACAGGACATTCTTTCTGAGGTGAGTGATAGCTCAGAGATTCTTGCGGCTTCGTTGGATTCTTCTGCCTTGACTGGGTTGGAGATCGGTGGGGATCCAACCTTTAGGCACGGCTGTGGAGGCGTTGCAGATGTCCACTTCATACATTCAGGGGGAACCATAGCTGACAATCTCCAAGGGACCTATGGGTATTCCACAAATTTTAGTCAGAGAAGTCCCTTCTACAATTATTGAGTGCCTTCCATATTTTTTCAGGCGGACATTCACTTAATGAAAAAGCAGAAAACTCAATTAACTTCCTCAGCTGCTAAGGATCCACAGAGTTCATGGCAGTCCTTCACTCAGGGGTTTAGTGCTTGATGGCTTTAAAACCTCCTCAGGGAGTTTCTGTCCAAGCCCCCCCCCCCCCCTTGGTACTCTATCCCCTTAAGGGATCCAGAGAACAGGATTCCTCTGAGCATGAGGCACATTCATATGAGGGAATCCCTTGCTTATTCCTCCTAGGTTCCTTGTTCTGTGGATTATGGATCGGAGGAAGAGGAATTTCAATCCTGATGCTCCCTTTGAAGGGATTTCTTTTGGGGACACCATCTCTAGGATGATAGTTCTTTAAATGTGGTTGTGCTCAAGTTTTTGAGATACAAAAAAAAGGTCTGAGCTTTGGCTACATTGTTGGATGCCTTTTTCTAATGCCTCTAAGGCTCCAGATTCTCATCCCTCTTTCTCCAAGAAACCTAATAGGTTCTATAGGGTGCCTGAAGACTGTAAATTCTTGTACAAGTGTCCTTCTACTGACTCCTCGATGGTGTCAAGTAGCTTCTGACAAACCTTTTCAATTGCTTCCTTCTCCTAAGTTGCTGCCTTCTGATAAAGATAACAGAGCCATTCCCAGGCCTGTCAGGTGTTTTCTAATCTTCCAGACTCTGAAGGTAGAACGTCTGCCCTTTCTCTGTTGGGGACTTCCTCCCATTTGGCTCCATCATTCCATAAAGTGTAGTTATGGTGCAGCAGATGCTTCTAGGGCAGCTGCTTTTGAGTTAGTGATGAGGTATTCTTGGCTTTGACTTCAACTTTTGCCTGATGATATTAAGGCTAAGCTGATGGATGTGCCTCTAGATGAACACTTGTTGGGCGAAGCTGCTACTGATTTAAGTCCCTTCAGGGTAAAGGTAAGGCTTTACAGGAACTTTAAACGTGTATTTCTCCTATGCCTAAATTGCAGAGAAATTACCCCATTAAGCAGGTCTTTGTTCTTGGGCAATCTCGCCCTCCTAAGGGTAAAGGGGCTGGCAAGCAGACTCCTGCAAAGGCTACTGAGATTTCTGTGAATCAGAAATCCTCTTTTTCTGATAAACCAGGTGCTGCCTGACTACCCTATTCTTCCCAGCCACTTTCTTCTTTCTCTGTGCCTGTCTCGGTCTTCCTGTTTGGCTAAAGATTACTCAGGATTCCTGGGTTCCAGCCGTTGTCTGCCAGGGTATTTCATGGTCTGGAAATCTCATCTCACTTTTAATGGGAATTTCTCCGCTCCTTCAGGAACAGCTGTCTTTCCATGGTTACTTTGAGATCTTTTGACTCTGGGTACTGTTCAGGAGGTGCCTGTGTCCCAAAGGGGAAGGAGGTTTTACTCCAGGATATTCAACTGCCCAAGAAAGAGGGTACCAGGAGACCCGATTCTAGACCTTTCTCATCTAAATGTTTCTGAAGGTGCACTCTTTTTGAATGTTCTCATCAGACTGTTTCCTGTCTTGCTTCTTCAGGCTTTTGTGGTGTCTGTGGACCTCAAAGATGCTCCTTTTCATATCCATATTCATCCACTTTTCAGGAAATGGTCATGTTTCTCTGTTGCTTCCTGGCATTTTCAGTTCTGTGCTTTGCCCTTCAATCTTTCCACTGCCCCAAGGGTATTCACCAAATGCCTTGATCCTTTGATTGCCTTTTGCGGGCTTTATGGGATCCAAGTTTTTCCTTACCTGGACGACTTTCTGTTTCAGGAATCCATTCCAGAGATCTTGTAAAATCTTCATTTTACAATTTTCCTTCTGCAAAGTGTGGGATTCACAGTAAACTTCAAAATGTCTTTTCTGACTCCTCAAGACCATGCTTTTGTGGGGTTCAGGATCCAGTCTGTGCTTATGCTGGCATCCCTGCCTCCCCCCACAGCCTTAATGCTCTCTTCCTTTTTTTCAAACTCTTCTTCTGGCCTCTTTAACAGCCAGGGAATTTCTGAGAGCTCTGGGGTTCATGATCCCCACCATTCTTGTGTTCACTCTGGCCAAACTTCACTTGAGAAAGTTTCAGTGGTTTAAGTCAATTTGACTTCAACATACATATCCCCTCAAATTTGCAGTTCCTCTTCTGCCTTGTCTCAAGAAGGAACTTCAGTGGTGGATTCGGCAGTTGTCTCTAAATCCAGGGCTGTATCTTCCCTCTCAGTAGCTGTTCAGACTCTTCAGACAGAATGGGGAGCAACATTTGGCACCCTAAAGGTGCAGGGTCTTTGGTTGCCTTTTCAACAGAAAGAAAACCTCATCAGAGATGAGAGCTCTTCTGCTGACTCTTGAGGCTTTTCATACTCTCCCCTCCCTGGGACCTCTCAAGGTGTTTACAGACAATACCACAGTGAATGTGGTATGTAAACAAACCGGGGGGGGGGGGCAGAAAATATCTTATCTTGGCTTATTGGCACTCCTGGTGTGGGAACTTGCTATCTAGTATCAAGTGACTCTTCTGGCAGTTTACATTCCCTCAGGTCAAAATGTTGTGGCAGACGCTCAGAGCAGGTCATTAACTCAATCCCATGAACGGATGCTTCACAGGGATGTTTCTGTGGTATGCTCCTCAAATGGATCTTTTTGCGCGCCCCCAAGCCCCCCCAGTCCCCGGACAGACACTTCCTCTCTTTGTGCCAGAGTCCCAGGTGCTATGGTTTGGAATGTGGATGCCCAGTATTTTCTTGGAAGGGGATGTTTTTGTACATTTTCCCTTCCCTTCCCTCATTCCAAAAGTCCTGTTCAGAATTCAACAGGATGCTCTTGTTGGTGACCCCCTTTTAGTTGAGGCAGCATCGGCTCCCTATTCTGCATTTAGCCAAGGGGAGTCAAGTTACCTCACAGGGTGGACCTACTCGCACAAGACTAGAGATCTCTCCTCCATCCCCACTTGCCCACTCTTCAACTGACACTGTGGGTGATAGAATTATGATTAAACACACACCTCTTTTTTTTTTTTTTTTTTTTTTTTAAATTTACTGAGGACATGCTTAATTTCCTGCAGGAGCCCAGGAAACCCAGTACTAGGAAAATCCTACTTATCCAAATGGAAGAGGTTTTTGATTTGTTCGTCTTTTAATCTGGAGCCACGTTTTGTGAATGTTCCTTTGGTTCTCCTTTCTGTGAGAATTGGTTAATGCTGGATGTCCTTCAAGGATGCATCTGCAGTCCTAACAAATGGGTTGTCCTGCCTCAGGCAGCCCTTCGGTCGGCCGGATTCCAAAGTCTGGGTCTGGCCTCGGCTGATGTCGCACTTCACCCGACGTCATAGCTGCTGTTAATTGGGTATAAAGGCATCAGCCGACGCCATTTTCCTCAGTCTTTCTTGCCGCGTGGCGCCGAAGCAGAAGCTGTTCGCAAGTGCCGGTCGGTCAGAACCAGAGATTGCTACTACCGAAGACTTCTAAAAAGCTAAGTACCCCGTTGGGGACTCTTTCTTGCCTCAGCCGATGTCAGAAAAAGTGAATAACTGTTTAACTTGTGGGAAACAAATACCTCATAAAGATTTCCACTCTTACTGCCTACCTTGTTTAGGCCCAGACCACGACGTAGCAGCTTGTCTAGCCTGTGCTTCCTTCAACCGACGGACACTTAGACGTCGGTCGGAGTTTGCAGAGGAGTTTTTCGGCTCCACTTTTGCTTATAACTTGCCGTCGGAGACTCCGACTTCACAATTAGCTAAAAAGCGTAAGGAAAAGGACCGACACTCGCGGTCCGCGGTTTCGGACGAAACCGCAGTTAAGCCAACCGCGAGTGTCTCTGTTTCGGCTGAAACAAGAGTCCACGGTTCTTCCTTCGGCCGAAAGCATGCCTCCTACAACCGAGGCCTCATCCAGCATGGCTGAATCTGCTACTGAATTTCCACCTGCTCTTACAGGTTCTCAGGATTTATCAGATACTATCCCTTTAGATATATCTACTCCTGCACGTGGAGCTGCTAGGCCCCCTGCATCCATGTCAATTAAGGCTTTTGCCAGGGCTAAAGCAGCTAAATCAACAAAGACCGTGCCTGCTAAAACCCCCTCTCACAGGCCTAGCTCTAGTACTCAAATGCTTAGTCTAGCAGAGGATCTCATTTCTTTGATCAGGGGATCCCAGCCTCACCCTGACAGGGCCTCTCACCCCCCTCCAGAGAAGAGGCCTAGAGCAGAGCTCCCTGAGCCAGTTTCTACTGATTACTCCTCTGATGATTCAGAAAATACAAATCCTCCAGAAGGCCCTTATTCTCCATATGAGGATTCAGATGCAGAAGACTCCATTCCTTCTGCCTCTCCTCCTGAGGAATTTTCTTTTGGGGAAACCTTGCATGCTATGAGAGAACAATTTCAATGGCAGGGCCAGGATTTTTCAGACTCTAGGAAAAGGCTTAGGACCTTTTTACATTTGCCACAGCATAGGCCTTTAGCCATTCCTCCAGTACTTACAGTTGTGGATGATGCATTTAATGATGCTTGTACTGCTCCTGACTCTCTTCCTCCAGCCCCTGCTAAGCCCGACAGATACTACAGGGTTCCGGACACACATTATCACTTGTATAAGGCTCCTATTGCAGATCCTGAAACTATTTCACAGGGCCCCAAAGCTGTAGCAGCTGCCTATGCCAAAAAAACCCTCCCCTCTGAAAGAGAATCTAGGGCTTTAGAGAGATGGGGTAAAAAAGTGTATACTTCTGCTACTCTTTCGGCCAGGGCCTTAAACTGTCAATTCCACATGATTCAGTATCAGGAATTTGTTAGATCAGCTTACTAAAAAACTGTCCTCGCCTGAACCTTTAGACCGTAAGTCCCTTCAGGAATTGGTACATAACACTCAGCAGGTTAGTAATCATTCCTTAAAATGCGGCTATGATGCACTGGAGGCTTCCTTTAGATCAGCTATGACTGGTACAGTGATCAGAAGGCATGCATGGTTAAAAGAGCAATCCTTACCAGACCATGTAAAGTCAAAGCTCCTAGATGCTCCCATGGAAAAACACAGTTTGTTTGGCTCCCCTGCACAGCAAGTGTTGAAGAAGGTGGAAGAAAAAGCGAAATCTGTCCAGACAGTCAAGGATTTCTTACAGGTCCAGCCTCCAAGGTTTAGTAGGAACTGGCCTTCCAAGAATTGGTCCTTTCCAGACACCACCAGAGCACAGAGAAGCAGGAATAGGCGGCCAAGAGGCTGAGGTCAATCCAGAGGTGCCTACAGGGGACGTCAGTGGCAGCCTAACAACCAGAGAAGTACTGCCACAGATCCAGCCACTACCACTTCCACAGGACAATCACAGTGACTTGGCTCTGAAACCGCCTACCAGGGAACAACTAGAAGCACCCTTAGGCGGAAAGCTAGCATTATTTTCAGTAAACTGGCATTACATTACAGGAGACAAATGGATTTTACAGACAATAGACAAAGGTTACAGGTTTCACTTCCATACTCTACCAAGGAAGAGAGGAATGCCAAACCTACCTCCAAACCAAAAGACAAACGCTCTAGAACAAATAGACCACTTGTTAAGGATGAGAGCTATAGAAAAGGTACCGTCCATGGAACAAGGACAAGGATTTTACTCCAGACTTTTCCTGGTACCAAGAAAGGAAAACCAATGGAGACCTATTCTCGACCTGTCCGCTTCTGAACACATATCTCATTGTTCCAAAATTCAAGATGCTGACCCTACAGCAACTTCTTCCCATGCTGGGCAAGGAGTCTTGGCTGGTAACTCTAGATCTCAAGGAGGCATACCTGCACGTCCCCATACGACCAAATTGCAGAAGATACCTAAGATTTCTTGCAGGATCAGAGCATTATCAATTCTCAGCATTGCCTTTTGGCTTATCTACTGCGCCCAGAGTATTCACGAAATGCCTGGCATCAGTAATTGCTCATTGCAGGCTTCAGGGAATTCAAATTTATCCATACCTGGACAACTGCCTGTTACAAGCGGACAACAAAAACAAATTAACAAAAGATTTGAGAAAGGTTATTCACCTATTGCAAGCCCTGGGATACACAGTCAGCATAAAAAAGTCAAGGCTGATACCATCCCAAAGGATAACCTTCTTAGGTGCAGAACTGGACACATCAAATCAAATGGCATTCCTCACGGCAGAAAAGCAGAAGCACCTACCACTCTATTTCATGGCATTAACAACGCAGAACCAGCTTACAGCAAGGAAAGTCCTGCAAGCCCTGGGTTACATGGCATCCTGCATAATATTGATTCCACATGCCAGACTACATATGAGAAAGTTGCAATGGTACCTAAGGAATTTATGGTCTCAGCACAAGCACAGCCTAGAAACCCAAATTCCAATAATACCATGCCTGAAGCAAGAATTCCGGTGGTGGGCTCAGGCCTGTCAATTGAACAAAGGACTGCCCTTCCACAGCCCTCACCCAAGCCAGACTATCACCACGGACGCCTCAGACCTCGGTTGGGGCACACATGGTGGACAAGTGCATACAAGGCTTATGGACTCAAGACCAGCTGAACCTACACATAAATCAAAAAGAGATGCTGGCAGTAAAGCAGGCAATTCAGACATTCAGACCGTTTCTTCAACAGGGTCATTTGCTGATAAGGACGGACAACACCACAGTTATGTGGTATATCAACAAACAGGGAGGCACACATTCATATCCTCTATGCCGGATGGCAATGAACCTCTGGAATGCGGCCCTGAACCTAAACATTCAGCTCCAGGCAATATTTGTGCCAGGAAAAGAAAATATACTAGCAGACATCTTAAGCAGAACTACCACGGATGCCCACGAATGGATGCTGCATCCAGACATCTTCAAATCCATTACAAGGAAATGGGGACTACCAGAAGTAGACCTATTCGCATCCCCACACAACCACCAATTGAAAAAGTTCTGCACAAGGACATACCACCCACTTGCTTGGAAGGTGGACTCCCTATCCTTCAGTTGGGAAAACCTGACAGCATATGCATTCCCACCTCTTCCTTTGATGCACAAAGTGCTACTGAAGATCAAAGAAGATCACTGGCCGAGGCAGCATTGGTACCCGCTACTGAGGAGTATGTCTCGGGAACACTCATGGCCTCTACCCCTAGTTCCTTTACTGCTAACACAGAACAACTTCAAAATCCTGCATCCAAACTTGAAAACACTGCAGCTAGCTGCTTGGAACATTGCATAAGACAAAATAACCCAGATTTATCTCAAAGGGTTAAAGACATTATCTTGGAGGCTCGCAGACCCTCAACAAGAAAAACTTATTAAGCAAAATGGAAAAGATATCTCATTTGGAGTGCAGCAAAAGGAGAAAATGTATCACAGGCAAACATAGCCAACATCCTGGAATATTTAGCAGAGCTTTTCCACAATGGCCTGTCCTACTCCTCCATCAAGATTCATGCATCAGCAATTTCAGCAGAATACAACATGGATCCTCCAGTCTTTTCTCATCCTCTTCTCAGGCAGTTCCTGAGAGGAATTAAAAATGTAAAGCCACCAAGTAAGCCACCATTGCCTACATGGGACTTGAACTTTGTGTTAGAAAAGTTGACACTTCCCCCTTTTGAACCAGCAGCAACAGCAGAATTACAGTACTTATCTTGGAAAACTGCTTTCCTGCTTGCAATCACTTCAGCAAGAAGGGTTTCTGAATTACAGGCATTAATGGCAGTACAGCCCTTCCTTATCTTCCATCATGATAGAGTATCCATGAGAACTAATCCTACTTTTATGCCAAAGGTGGTCTCCAGGGTATCATTAAACCAAGCAATCCACCTACCTACATTCTTCCCCAACCCACAGAACAGGGAGGAACGACTACTACATACCTTGGATGTGCATATGCAATTGCGCTACTACCTGGACAGAACCAAGAACATTAGAAAAACTGACCAGCTTCTGGTAGCATATGCAACAGGAATGGAAGGAAAAGCAATTTCAAAACAGACAATCTCAAAATGGATAGGAAATTGCATTAGATTTTGTTACTCTTTTCATGGAAAGACAACTCCAGAAAACATCAGACCTCACTCCACAAGGGCTACAGCCACTACTACAGCAGTTTTACGAGGAGTGGCTACCAAAGACATTTTAGAGGCTGCTACTTGGAGCTCCGTGCATACATTTGCCAAGCATTATAATCTACCTTTATACTCCAGATCCCGAGCAGGTTTTGCCACTGCTGTTTTGCAAGGGATCTTAACTACACCATAATCTTCTTGGTACCTCCTCCCCCAGTTTGGCTATGGTATTCTACCCATTTGTTAGGACTGCAGATGCATCCTTGAAGGACATAGTACAGTTTTGTACCTATAATAAATGTAGATGTCCGAGAGGTATGCATCTGCAGTCAGGATTACCCACCCTCCTTCCCCTCTGTGGTACTCCTAGGGTATTTGCCCATCTTGTAGCTAGCTGGGGGAATCTATTATGGTGTATTTGTTTGTATATATGTATATACATGTTTATTTTTATTTGCTCTCTGTTTGGAAACATTTGCATTTATCCAAATTTAGCCTTCCTAGAGGGCACCTGGCATCTGGGGCAAGAAACACTGAGGAAAATGGCGTCGGCTGATGCCTTTATACCCAATTAACAGCAGCTATGACGTCGGGTGAAGTGCAACATCAGCCGAGGCCAGACCCAGACTTTGGAATCCGGCCGACCGAAGGGCTGCCTGAGGCAGGACAACCCATTTGTTAGGACTGCAGATGCATACCTCTCGGACATCTACATTTATGGTAGGTACAAAACTGTACTTTTTGCTTATTCTTGTGTTAAAGGCCCACTTATCAGCTATATCTGTCTACCTTTATCTCCTCCTTTAGATTCTAGATTCAAAGCTAAAAAGTTCTTAAAGGCATCCTTCATATTAGGCATCCCAGGAAGCCTGTTCCTCCTCCTTAGGATCTTAATTTTGTTTTGGAAAAATTGACTCTGCCTTCTTTTTGAGCTTCCTTGCAACATTCCTCTTTGGAGGACTGTGCTTTTGTTGGCCCTTACTTTTGCCAGATGGGTGTCTGAGCTACAAGCACTTATGGCTTGTCTTCTTTTTTGGTGTTTCATAAGAACAGGGTGTCCTTGTGTACTAATCCTTCTTTTATGCCCAAGGTGGTGAGTGAATTGTCCTTTAATCATTCTATTTATTTGCCCACTTTTTACTGCGCAGTCTGCCATTGAGAAGGTGCTGCACACGTTAGATGTGCTTAGACAAGTCAGATTTTATTTGGACAAGACTATTAGAAAATCTGATGAACTCTTTTTTTTCATCCTAGGTCCTTAGGATTAGCGGTGACCAAGCAGACTATTTCTTCTTGGATCTCTGAAGCTATTTCTTTTTATTATCCCTTTCGTATTAAGAGCCTTCTGCTCATTCCACTAGAGCTGTGGCTTCTTCTGGTGCTCTTTTCAAAGGTTTGGATGCTAACTCTGTTCTTGAGGCAGCTACCTGGACTTCTGTGCATATATTTACTAAGCACTACAAGTTGGATGGTATTTCCAGAGCTAGAGCTGGTTTTGCTAGGGCTATTCTTCATGGCTTCCTAGAAGGCTGTACTGGTCCTTCCTCCTTCCTGTCTTCTTCCTGAGCTTTGGCACTCTCCCTAGTTTGTGTACTGCAACAGTTAACTGGTAGGACATAGTACAGTTGTGTAAAATCTTACCATAACTGTAGATGTTCTCTTCACTGTTGCAGTATTCACTCCCTCCTTCCACTCCTGGTCAATTTCCGTTCTGGATTTACTTGTTTACCTTTCTTTTCCTTGGACTGGCGTTCCTTTTGGGGCTGTCAGTTCTGAGGATGGTATGGCCAGATGTCACCTTTGTGCCCTATTCATATGTATGGTGTACCTTAAAGCCACCTAAAGTCTTTGGTATACTGGATGGATGTCAGATCGCCCTTGGCAGGGGATCCCTAGTGTAATGAATACTGCAACAGTGAAGAGAAGGACACCAATCATTTTGGTAAGATTTTACACAACTGTACTTTTTAATGAAACCCCTCGGAAAGCTGGAGTGGTGCAAAGCCTTTGTCCAAGTATACTGCTACAGCAGTTGATGCAGTATTTCACTCAACTTTCTTGCATTATATGCATATACAGAACAGTACTAGTAAATCTCTAGCTTTTGAAAAAAAATATGCATTTTTATTCATAATGCAGTAATGTTTGTTTGCAGGTAGAAGATCTAGGGGAAAAGGTCGTAGAGGAGGACAACCCAATAAAAGTCAAGTTACTTTTCAAGGCAAAAAGACAACATTTGAAAGTGAAGATGAAAGCGATGAAGCAGGTAAGAAGCTTTTACATATTTTAACTGTAGCTAATAGAGATGATTTTCCCACCATGAAACAGAGTTTCTTGAACAGTGGTATAATACCCTCAATCACAAAAAATGTGGTGGCAGGGTAAAATGGTACAGCACATTTGATACTTAAGGAACCCTGACAAGTCTTGTGCCTTAAAATCGCAGTTAAATAATTATCCAAAGGTAAATGGTTTATTTTGTATGTAAATATCAGAAAACGTGTTTTATTGCATCTCTGTAGTCTATAAAAGCAGCAAAACACTGAAAAGGATGTAAGCAAGAGCATTTGAGGAGGAATAACTTGTGGCTTGTGAATGATCTTGTCACTTGTATCCCTCTGTTGTAAATTTCAGATAAATTTAGCTTAAGATATAATAACTAGGGGAGACTACTTCAATTATTTTTTTTTTATTTCTTCAATCCATTCAGGCATTTACATACATGACACTCCTGTCTTGCAACAGTGCCAGCAGCTGTACCAAGCTCTTTAGAAAACACTGCTGTAATGCCTTTTTCAAGCAACATGATAGATGCAATCTAGCGCTCAACTCCCCACAGCTGTTCAGCAAAGGGGTGTCCATTTGGCTTTGATCCACAGTTCTCTGTTACACCATATAGATTATATGGGCATTTATGTGTGCATGCAGACACACGCACACCTCTCCAGAGCAAGGAGGTGCCAGTCCAGCTTTGATCCATGTTTCTCTGTTACACCGTATACCATGCATACCTCCACGCATGCACATGTAATCACACATGCACAAAAATACCAGCAGGCCTACACACACACACACACACACACACACACACACACACACACACACACACACACACACACACACACACACACACACACACACACCCACACAACACACACACACACACACACACACACACACACACACACACACACACACACACACACACACATTCGT